>NC_048218.1:44155314-44287814 GCF_002007445.2 Ailuropoda melanoleuca | reverse complement strand
ATAATTCCTACACCATGGGTTTGTTAGAAGGATTAAGTGAGCTATTATTGGTAAGGTGGTTGAAATAGCGGCTGACACAAGGTAAGTACAAAATGTTTTGGTTAAATAATTTTTAAAATATGGATAACTTAAGACAAATAAGTGTTTAAACTTCAGGATTAATCGGGTACTTATTGCTTAACAACCAATATTGACTCTCTATATAGCCTGCATTTGCCCTCTGTTAAATTTTTTTTTTACCAGAAATTTGATCTAAAAAAACTAACTTCATTTTAAACTTCTATAAAGGTGTGAAATATGTCCTTTTCCTCCCCTCAATACTTTCTTCTGTGTTACCTGTCTTCTCAGGCTAGTTCTGTGTGATAGTTCCCAGCACCTGCAGGCCTCCCTTACTACCTACAGCTAAAAATCCCAGAAACAAAGTTTCTTATTACTGATATGTACACCTAAGTCCCAGAATTGGCCCTCATTGACCTGAATTGGATCCCATGATGATCCTGGAACCAACCACTGGCACCAAGGGATGCAATGTGCTGATTTGTCGGTCCTAAGTCACTCAGCCAAGGAGAGGTAGAGTCAGCCTCACCCGTAAATGGAAAAAGGATTAACTCTTAAAGAAAATGAAGGTGATGGTATAAGAAGACGGAGTAACCAATGCTAGAGGGTCAAGATTATAAATTTGCATCATAACGACAAATAATATTTTGTGCCACAAAAAAAAATTGCAGTGAGAAATAGAAAACTTTGCTTATTTTGAGAAATAATGACAGACTCTATGCCAAGGTTAAGAAATTCTAATGATATTGTTCATATGGAATTCTCCCCCACTGGGAGGAAAGATGCCTTTCATAAACAGAAAATTGTTTATATACGTTTTTATTTTTGTTTATCATTTGCAAATCTTATTTGGAAACTCCATGAACCTTGCTCCTTTTACTTATCACATAAAGACAAATGAAAGACAAACTCGAGGAAAAAGAGAAAGACTGACTGAATTGTTGAGAGCTCAGTAAAACCATGGTTTTGGTTTTTGTTTTTTAATTTTTCCATGATGACTCCTGGAAAAGAACCACTGGGATTTTATTCCTTTCCAACCCTTCCTTCCCCAAAGTGAGATCATCCCTCATTCTGTCCTCATGCACTTTCCTTACATTAATGCCCCTTTTTTTCCCACTTAAAGGAAAACATTAAATGCATCCAGAAAAACTGGAGTTAGAATGAAGACAAAGAAATTTTATTGTCAACATTCACATAGGAGAAATGTTGCTATTTTGTTATCTTTTTAAAATCGAAAAGAACAGTGATAAAAAGCAGTTTTAATTTCCTTTCAGGAAATCTTAGCATAGTTAAACAGAAGCACAAGATAAAAGTGGTATTTGGAAACTCTATTCTATAATGTGGCTAATGTCATGCTATCTTATCTAGGAATTTTCTGTATTCCTCTAAAGTGTCAACCATCACATTTAAAAATTTTTTAGCTCCTGCAGTTGTTTGCTTCATCCTTTTCCTAAGTTGCTGGAATGATATTTCTAGAGAGTTACTTTAGATAAAATTTGGCATTGACCTTATTTCAAAAAATGTAGGCCATTTTACAAGCTGTGATAAATTCTTCACAGCACAAAACTGACATGACAGATTAGCTTTGTGCAATGCTAACCTTGGAGCCCATGAAGTGTACTAAATAGTAATCTGCTCCCATTTCCCTGGTGCCCTGCTGAGCCTCCCTAATGAGCATGCATTCCCATGTGCACACACAGTAGGCAGTCCTTCCTCTGACCTTCACCACATCTTATTCTCAAGTGAGGTGTAAGAATTGTTGAGCTCAGAGGTGTCAGTCCCCTGGCTCCGACATGTCCTGTATGCTATCTCCCCTACCACGTGTCTCTCCACAGGCGGGGCATAGCAAATATGCTGGTGGGTTTCTGTGAGTAGAGAAAAAAACTCCTATTGAAATCCTCCAGTTTTCATGTAATTCTGTGGGTGATTTAACCAAATCCAACCTCTAATTCTAGATCTAAAAAAAAAAATCCATTATCCTTCTTTTTGTTAAAGGGCGTAATGGTTTAGCAGCTTGCTCAGTCATAATTTCGTCCCTCTAATGTGTCTGGAACCTCTGTCTCATAACTTTCAGGAAATGTCTCATCTGGTTAATCACCCAGACTTTCTGGGGAAAGGAAAGAATCAGAGTAGGAAAGATGTTTTCTGTGATTCATCATCATGTAATATAGAGAAGGTAAATTGTTAGACTAATTGTTAATTGTGGGTAAGAAATCTGCCTTGCCTCTACCTAGGTCTCTTTTTTTTAAGATTTTATTTATTTGACAGAGAGACAGCCAGCAAGAGAGGGAACACAAGCAGAGGGAGTGGGAGAGGAGGAAGCAGGCTCCCAGCAGAGCAGGGAGCCCATGTGGGCTCCATCCCAGGCCCCTCAGATCACGCCCTGAGCCGAAGGCAGACGCCTAATGACTGAGCCATCCAGGTGGCCTGCCTCTACCTAGATCTTATGCAGAAGTCCTCAGGTCAGTAAGAAGCACTTCAGAAGAAATATAGGAATAATGGTGACTTTTTGAAAATTCTGTTGCCATGATTTCAAAGTAAGCGTTCTTGCTTCAGACAGAGGGCTAGAGTGTGAACAGTCATTCTAACATCCCCCCCTTTTTTTTTAAAGATCTTATTTACTTATTTGAGAGAGAGTGCACATTAAAGAGAGTAAGTGGGAGGGTGCAAGTGGGAGTTGGGGGGGCAGAAGGAGAGGGAGAAGCAGAATCCCCACTGAACAGGGAGTCTGACTGGGGGGGGGGCTCTATCCCAGGACCCTGGCCACCCACGTGCCCTGAATATACTTTTTTTTTTTTAAATGAAGCATGAATGGAGGTTTGCTTGTTTAGTACCAGCCAATCAATAACCTTCTGGCTGCTCTGAGAAAAACAGTGTCTTTGAGTGTGCCAGTAGACATTGTGACAAGCTTGAAGCAAAGACAACTTTAAAAACATGAGAGAGGATGAAGGCTGTGGGGAGTGGAGGGAAATGAGAAGGGAAGGGAAATAGAAGAGAAAGAAACAAAGGAAAGGGGAAGCAAGAAGAGGGAGAGGGTAAAAGAATAGAAATGTGGTCTCCCTAACAGTATCCTTGACAGTTTAAACAAGCATCTGTTCACGGAGGGTGGGAGCGCCAGACCCAGATGCACAGGAAATGGGGCCGTTCTCGGACCACCTTTATCCATGTGGGGGTATTTTTTCAGTTTAGACTAAGTCTAGAGGTTTGCATCTGTAGCCCAAATCTATTATAAATTCTTTCCACTGTCACAATACATTCACAACAACAACAAAAGCAGGGTCATACCTGCTTAGCCTCCTTCCTGAATAGTATGGAATAACTTCCTGAATGACTCAGTTAAGACACCATTAGGTGGGATCTTAGGGAGCCAGTAGTTCATGTGGGGTGGGGAGGGAGAGGGGCTGCTGTGGCCTGGCATGGTCTAAGAGCCCAGATGCTTGGTGAGGGGGGACATTTGCACAGAGGGTGGAAGTAGCTGGGCACGGGGCCAAGAGATGGGTTACATACAGAAGGATTGATCATATAAGTAAATATATTGGAAATATATGAGAATAATGGGAGTCAGCTTTTGCCCTGTCACAGAAAGGGCAAAAACTAGAATGAATCCTGTGGTGTTGGACTGAATTTGAAGTTATTGGTATAAACACATAGTTTCTGATAGATAGATGATAGATGGATAGATAGACAAGATGGATATAGATATACAATAGAGATACAGAAATAAGAAATACAGATACTGCAGTAACCAGCCTCTAAAGTGGTCCCCAATTTTCTTGTCTCCTGGCATTCATACCTTTGTGTAGTCTGCTTCCATACTGAACGGGGTTGACCTGCGTAAGCAATAGGATACGGTGGAAATGACAGAATAAGGCTTTTGCGGCCAGGGCATAAAAAACATTCTGGCTTCCTCGCTCTGGGAAAGGCCAGCTACCATGTTATGAAGGCACTCAGCAGCCCTGTGGAGAAAGCAATGACGTGAGAAAATGAGGCCTTCTGCCAACAACCAGTCCTGCCTTGCCAGAACTGTGAGTGAGCCACCTTGAAAGTGGATCCTTCAGTTCCAGTCATGCCTTAAGGAAACTGTAGTCCTGGCCAGCGTCTTGATAACAACCTCATGAGAGGCATTAGCCAGAACCCCCCAGGTAATCTGCTTCTGAATTCTGGACTAAACTGTGAAGTACTAAATGTCCATTATTTTATTACTAAGTTTGTTATGTAGCAATAGATAACTAATACACTTGTGAATATAAGTATGTATAGAGATTACATACTTAAATATACTCCCCAGCTCTATCCATTGACGGGGTCTGGGTACAATGATACATCAAAACCAAAGAGCATTCCAGGTACCTAGATTTTGCTTCCTAAATACAATTCTCTGCTAAAAGGAACCAGGGTTCCTTGGAGAAATAGCTGACTTCAGGGCTAGAGCAGGGAAAATCAAAGATGAGCCTAGATATTTTATTCAATATAGCAAGGAAATGGTTAAACAGTTATAGAAGCCTTCTTGGAAGGGCTCCCACTGGGAAATCTGGGACAATCTGCGCATCAGAATGAATAATGTCAGTAAAATATTATAACCCATTGAATAGAACAGGAGTGCATAAATTCATATGATATAAATAAATAAGTGGAAAAAATGAATTGGGAGGAATAAACTCTTTACAGTAGAATGCCAACTAGTAAACACAGGAAGAAGGGTGAAATTAGAAAATAACCATTTGGCAACTACCATTGTAATAATTCAGCCAAGAAACATCAATAGATGCTAAAATTAATGAGTGCAAGTTTGACGAGAAATGGAATACTTACACAGTCTCAACTAAAAATGCTTATTAACTGCAAAGAGGTTAAGAATGACTTTTCAGTGGAGAAATCTGGCAGACACCACTTAAGCAAATTATTAAAATTAACATCACCAGTAAGGTGACAAATTGAAAATATGTACCACCTAACTGGATGCAATAATAACAGAAAATCATTACCATGGTATTCCAGCACTAGTAGAAGCAACTTGAATCTAATCATAAGAAAATACTAGGTAAACCCAAATCTGGAGATATTTGATAAACTAGATGAAATTGTCGAAGTCATAAAGATAAAAAGAAAACAAGGAAAAGTTCCTGGTTAAAGGATAACAGAGATATGACAGCTAAGTGCAACGTGATCTTGTATTAAATTCTTTTGATTACAAGGAACATTACTGGGACAATTGGCAAAACTTGAATGGCATCTGTGATTTAGATGGTAGCGTGTATAAATATTAATTTCCTGACTTCAGTGGTATTATTATGGTTATATAGAAAACTGAACTTATTTGTAGAAAATACACACTGAAGTATTTAGAGCTTTATACTAAAGTGTTTGGAGGTTATAGGACATCTTATCAACCACTTAACTCAAATGGTTCAAAATGAAAAAGGTCTCCAAACTATCCTTCCTACTTTTTTGCAGGATTTTAATTATTTCAAAATAAAAGAATAAAAAAGAAATATGCTTCATATCTGAAAATCACAGACCTTCCTAGGCAGAGAATATAAAGGCAGTTCAGAGACACATAATACTAAGTAGAAATACACAGAAATGGCATGAATAGCAGGCATCATACACAGATAAAGTGCCAACAACAACAGCAACAATAAAAGAGAAAGTAGCATCATGGTGAATAGATTCAAAGAGAGACATCCACTGAATTACTTAGTGTCCCAAGAGGAAACAGATGGTGTAGTCAGAATAATTTCATGAGAGTTTATTTACAAAGAGACATTTGCAGAGATGTGGATTATTGTAATTGTACATTCAAGAGTTAGTAATAGCCTGATACCCAAGCTATTAAGAGGGGAGGGAACAGAATAGGAACCCAGAGAAAGAGTCATGCTGCTGCCTTGAGAGAATCAATGACTGTTGGAAAGACATGGCTAGCTGGAGGAGACCTCTCAGGAAGTGTGCCAGAGCCTCACTCCCTTTCCTCCATCTCAAGATTAACCCTTGGGTATATAAACACGGAGATGTCAGAATGCCTGTTGTGGCAGCTAGCCCTAAGTATACTGATAAAGAAAGCCCACTTTCAAGAGAACGAATTGCCACAGAAGCAAGAATTTGACCAAAAAACATTTGAGTTAAAACCGGTCTTGAACCTCTAAGGAGGTTCCTTCAGCCCCCAAGGGGGAAATATGCCCCCAATACCCACTTCAGATCCACTGAAGAATAAAGGGAAATGGTGAAGTCTTAGAGACAACAAGTTTCTTCCAGCGAACAGAAGCCCAGCGCCATGAATTAAGGAAGGCTTCTGCTGCTCACGGTGTTCACTCAGTGGGATTTCAGAGCTTCCACACCTCAGTGACTGCTGGCTATCTGCGTTCTTTGCTCTCCAAATCAGCGTGTCTGCTGCTGCTATCCTGTCCTTTTTTCCCATTGTCACCTATTGGCAAGCAGGAAGAGATGGAGAAAACCCATCTTTGTGGTTCCTAAGTCTCCACGTGAGAGGAACCACATGTGGACCTGACAGGCAGACTTTGCTAGGATGGAACACACTTCTGAATCGCTGCTGAGGTGATAACAGATGAAGAGCAGAATTCTCCGTATTTTAAATGCTGTAAGCTCTTTTGCCATTAGAATTAAAACATTTGTGTTTTTATTTTTAGTAATTTTGTTGGATTTTGAGAAGAATTTGGTAGAGAATCAAGGTGGAATATCCCTATTTTGTGTCCCTGATCAAGAATGAGGAAAGTTTTGTGTCACACTGAGAGACGATATTTCGGCCCCCAGCCTGCTACTGACCCATGTTCCCTGTATCACTACAGCCTTATGTTAAGGGATAGCTGTTAGGTACATTTCCTTGGGTTACATATGACCGCAACCTAACAGAAATTAACTTAAGCAAAAAGGGAAGTGAGGGGACTCCTCTCAGGAGACATGCTCAGACAGGTCATGAACTTGGAAGAGAAGCCACCGAGACCAGTCACTCAGAGACCAGACCAGGGACTTCAGTGCCACAACAGTATTTGTCTCCATCCAGTTCTTATTTCTGTTGGTCCCTGCTTCTCTTTACATGTTGGCTCCTTTATTTTCAACTCCATGAACGGTGTCTCCATGCATCGGAGAGGATGGCCACTGACAATCTAGATCCATATCCCTATAGTTGACTTAGTGGAAGCAAGCATCTCCTCTCCAACTCCATCTGTAAAGTTCTGGGGAAGAATTCTGATTGGCCTGGTCTGGTCACTTATGCACAACCCTGTGAAAAACTGTCCAGGTGGATGTGGCGTTATGATTGGCTTGGCCTGAGCCATATGTTTGGTTGTGCCTGAAAAGGTAAAGGTTAGCTGTGCAGTAACAGATATGTGGACCAGAACCAGGTAAACAGGAATGGAATTCTCCCAAGGAAAGGAAATGCTGTGGCTATAAAAAGAAAGTTGGGAAAGATAAGTAGACAGAAACAAGAGCTACCAGATTCCTCTATGATGACCTAGATACCAAGAGCAAGGCCCACCATGGACTCTACCAAGAAAGCAGATCTACCAGGAGGGGGACAGGCATGCACCTGGGGCATCCCCAACTTTGGGCAGTTCTAATGGTTATCTAGACTCCCTGTCATGGTTTCCCTGATTGGATCCACTCCCATTCTTCAGTGGAATACACAGATCCCCTGAGACGGGTAGTGAGATTACAGTAATATTTTGCCTCCTTCTCTTAGTCTTCTAGGCTTGGGAGTGACCCCAGATTAAGTTCACAGGCTCTCTTCACAGACACCAAAACCACAATATTTACAGAAGCCTGGTACACATTATGATCCAATGATTAAATGCTTCATAATTACCAAATACTTTCGAATAGCTCCACCAGATTAATGTTTCTACAGTGCCACTTTGTGTGACCCCTTGATTAAAAACATTGTAGCTTCTCTAAATCCTCCCAAATAAACCACTATCTCCAGGCCCTCAAAGCACACTACAATCTAAGCCCCAGATATCTCAGCAGTCTGAGCTTTCACTACTCTTTCATTCATGCCTGCCTTTCCATCAAAGTAGACTATTCCCTGTTTCTAGCATACATATAATTTTTTCATCCCTCCTTATTCATTTACTAAATCAACATAGGTTGCTTTCTTTTTTATGTGCCAGCTACTGTGATAAGTACCGGGAATGAGAAAGTGAATGAAACATGAACTCTATCTTCAAAGAGCTCACTCTAATGTAGAAGAAACATTCACTGTGAATAATTACAATTCTCTGTGAAGCAGGTTGTAAGTGAGGTATGAGGAAATTGCTAGACCAACTGACTATATGGAAAACTAGGGAAAGTTTTCCCTTGAATATGATATTTTTGTCAGACTTGAAAGGTAAGTGTGTTTGCCAGGCAGAGAATAAGAAAGGGAATTCCAGGCAGAGGGAAGAATGTATGCAAGAGTCCAGCAATGTGAAGGTATATAGCTTGTTCAGGAAAATACAAGTTCAGTAAAGCTTCCTTCCTTCCTGTCCACTAAAACAACACTGCATTGCATTGCCTGTGTAAACATACTGGCTGATGTGTAGGACATGCTAGGTGCTCATAGCTAATAACTTACTCTCCTGTTCACCCCGGAATCCTGTAGCTGCTGGTTGACGGCTACACTGATTGAGTCAGTGGTCTCTTTTCTCAAATCTGTTGTAGTTATTACAACTACACAATCGAATTAAGTGTTGTGTAAACCAGGGTTTTTCAGTTTCAGCATAACTGATGGTTTGGGTCAGGTAATTCTTTGTTGTGGAGGGCTATTCTCTGCTTTATAGGATAGTTAGTGGCATTCTTGACCTCTCCCACCAGAGGCTTGAAACACTCTCCCCTGAACTGTGACAACCAAAAATGTCTGCACTCTTTGTTAAATGTTCCCTGAACGGTACAAAATCACCATTGATAGAATTGGGCCACTTATGAGGGGCCTTGTATACGGACTTTATTTTTTAGGTATGCAATTAGAAACATTTAATGTTTTTTAGTAGTAGAGTAACAAATATGGTGATGCTTTTCAGAGGATAAATCAGAAGAGAAGGAAGACCTATTAAGGAGGCAGGCAAGCAGGAAATAACAAGAGTAATTGTTAAGTATAATTACTAAGTACAATTATTAAGTACAATTTTTAAGTACAGTTAACAATTGGTAAGTACAAAGGTAGTAATGCTAAGAAGTAAATTGAAGAGAGATTTTTGGAGGCAGACAGATGTCATTCATTCTACCTAAGATTCCTCTCCACTTTCTCTTCTTCCCTGTGCTCACCTGCTAAATCCAACCCAACCCAACCCCAGGGTTCAGCTCAAATTTTATGCCCCCAAATCAAGCCACAGAAAATGACATGTCCTCCTCTGAACCCTATAATTCATTACTGTAGTTTAGGGCATTTTCTGCTACTGTTAGTTTAATGCCCAGACTATAAGCCAGATTTTGATCCTAGATTATACAATCTCTAAATATAAAACCATTTTTTTCATATTTGCTTTCCACTTAGTGTCTAATTCCATGCTTCCCAAATAACAGGTGATGAATATTATTTATTAAGTAATTATAGAACTTTGCTTAAATTGCTCCAACAGATTGAATAAGTATCCCTTGAATTCTCCTAGCTATAAGCATTGCCGAGTCAGCCTAAATTAACCAGTACTGCATTCTTTACAGATCTGTTTCCCACAGTTTCTATCTACTCATATCACTGGAGGAAGTTCATCTTCATTAATCTTATAGCTTTTCTTATAAACTACTCCATGGAGAAACTCAGTAAAAAAACATCCACATGCTCCCTTCAAAAGAAAAAAAAAACTGTAACTAGAGGCTAGATGTTATCAAACTAGTGAAAAATGATATTGAACTATGTTAAATGACATATGAATAAGTGTTAAGCAAAAATGCCCATCTGGATTTTTCTCAAAGTAAATGTTTTTTTTTCTTCCCCATATAAATCACCAAGACCATTACTCACCGTATTCTCTCAACTGTATTCTTATTCTGTCTCTTACAGCTATCCTATTCATTTCCACTGACAAGTGATGAGAAATATTAATTGTAAGCAAGGCTTTAATTACGTATTAGGAAATAAAGTACCTGAGAAGTTGGTCTGAGGGTTTGGGTTATTGTTAAGCTATTTAATAAAGTACCTGAGAGATAGATCTCTAGTGATTAAGGGCAGATACATAAAATCAAACTGAACCTCAGTCACTCCGTGCATCTGAATTTTCTTTCTGTATCAATTAAAATGGCCAAATTGTTCAAATAGAGTTTTTTCACTCTGTACTATGAGCTTCATACTCTGTTGGCAAAGCAGGAAGAAAAAAAGAAATAAGCCAAGGTTTCTGCTAATAATGATCTTACAGAAGGGACAAAGGAAACAGGTTTAACTCTTATCAATGGCAGTATGAGGAATAGCTTTGGGATGGCTTTCCTGGTTACATCTGCCTCAAGCTTCGTTTTATAGTATGTCAATTTATGGACCATCTTGGAGTTTTACGAATATTGTCTGTTCCACACCAGATAACCCAGACATTGGACCTATGTGATTGTTACAAAGTTAACTCTTGCCCACAATGTCTTTGTGCATGCTGCAGAGTATACCAGTGGGTTAAGGCAATGATGATGCTAGAAAAAAATAAGTGAATACTACGGGCGTCAGTGCTTAGAAGTCCCTTGGTCTTTTCTGTCAACTTTGCCTCTGTCTTCTGACTTCTAGCCTTCCCTGCAGCCTCTTGCTGAAGTTGCTGTACCTGTACTTCTTTCTCAAAGCAAACAAAAATAAAAAATAAAAATCAAGTTCTTACTACTACTGTTTTCTTATGCAGGGCATTCCCGATTTTTTTTTTTTTTAATTCTGCCTTTCTTTCAGGCTCTGCTCAGAAGCCTCTCCTTTCACATTCATGAGGATATTTTCTTAAACACATGCAGCACGCGCCGTTACTTTCAATAAGCGAAGTTCTAGTACCAGCTGTTCAGATAATTGTTGTTGTTTATCTGGTTCCATCATAATAAGCAATACCAAGTGCCAAACTGCCGATAATCAAATGTAAGATTTTAGAACTGAGAAGACAGAAGGATAAGCAGGACATTATTCCGGTCTGGAAGACAAAGATAACCTAACACAAAAGAAAAAAAGAAGTCTCGGAGGAAGGAATTTACATGATCAGGAAAGTAAAGAAACTAAAGACACTAAACTAAAAACCATATGGTTTTAAAGATGGAGCAGGATAAACGGAGAACCAAGGACTTTGTATATCCATTGAAATAATAGTGTTTGTTTTGCCATCAATTAATACTTAGTTAATAACAATATTAATGATAAAAAAGTAATAATGAAACAATTAGGAATATGTACTATGTAATAGACACCAGGCTAAGTTCTAGAGTTACAGAGATGATGTACCATATTTCCTTGGTCCTTAGGTACATGCTTTCCCCCAAATATTAATATAGCTGAAATGAGAATTTGTCTTAACTTTTCAGTTATATCTCTTTTTCTTCTGAGCAAGTGTTAAGTAATGAGTCTTTAGATTTATGGAAATATGGTAATTCCTCGGTTCAAGATGCTTGCTTGCAGTGTAAAGGCAATTGAGAGAGAAATAATGAAAGAGTTATTCTAGTTAAATGCATCTGAAAATGGCAGCTTAAGACGACTGGGGGTTACTGGCAGTGAGCAGCGGAGTGAGACACAATGTGAACTAGGCGAAGCCTTGGCCCGGGGTTGATAGCGCAAAGAAAGGGCAGGAACGGACATACTGGGAAAATGTGTGTTATTTCAAAGGATAAATAAGTAGATATCACTGCAGTTTGGGATCATTTGAATAAAAATTGAGAAATCTTTCAAAGATATTGCTAATTCTTCAAATAGGGCTGACCAGGAAGATAGTTTATTGAAAACTGCAGACAGATTCAGCATGTGAGGAATTGAGTTTTGCTCAGACATTGAATGACCAAATGGAACAATATAGTAGAGAACAAAGATTCAGAAAGAAAAAATGTTACAGTCATAATAGTCAGAATTCTTTTTCACTTTGCATTATATTAATATGTAAATGAATTTCTAGAAAATCATTGTCATCTTCCTTTCCTAATATTCAAAATGATGGTGTTTCTGGTATATTGTCCAGTTAGAGAAAATGTCTTTTTCCCAAGTAAAGAAAAAAATAGTTTCCCATAGTAAGACTGCATTACAAATAACCTAATAATGATAATAATAAAATAATTAAATTTTAAAAATTTTTTACTTTAGAATAAAATTGTTTTTATTATTGTTCACTGAACATCTCCAAGTGTCAGGTACAAAATAGATGTTTTAGGTAAGAATCATGAACTGAGTCTTTGCCAAAACTACTGATGGAGACTTAGAAAAAAAATAAGGTTTTAAATAGGAGGATTTACATGCCAAAACCAATAGGGCTAACCACAGGCCATTTATAATCATAAACTCAGTCAGTTCCATTAGCCTGGCAATAGAAAGCTGTCAGAGAAAGGTTTCTTTACAAGTGTATTAGGATGAGAGAGAAACCATTGTCAGTCTGTAATGACCAACACGAACAGTTTTACTAGGAAATTCATCTCAAAGGAGAATACAGTTTAGCAGATGAGCTAACCAAGCTAACTAAGGTTAATAACTCAAGTCCTAACATGAAGAAAAGATAACTTATTCTTCCATCATTTGGCTCTGCTTTCCTAATATAACACTTTGGCTGTGAATTTTTCTGGAAACCTACAGCATAGGTTATACAAATTCCACCACTTCCTAGTACATATACCCATTAGATTAATCTTTTCAGTAATTATAAGCACCAAGGATTCTAGTGAGATTGAATTGAATGAGTCCCAGAGAGAAGGCATGAATCACCCCTTTGGCATGAGCTCCATGACAACTGGCCATTACCCTTCTAGGTCCACCCCAGTTTGGGAAGATCAGAGCATGTTCTTTTCCTTGATATTGATTTATCCAAATTACTATTCAGTTTTATGACACAAAGTTTTATGTCACTGAGATGCAGATTTTATGTCACTGAGACAAAAGAAATTACAATACTGGGGATGAGGCATCCTTCAGGATTTAAGTCCTAAGATGACATCAATTCCCAGAGAATATAAAAATCATTATATCCTTCTTTAGTAGAGTTCTTTTGTTGGTCACCTAGGATTCAAACCTGCTATTTCATGTCCTTAGGGAAAGAGGTAATGGGTTTATATATACTTTAATGATTTTCGTTTGAAAACAAAAGTGAATATTTTGTGGTTTGTGAAAGTGAGAATTATATGATGTAGGGCTAAGTGCTTTCTAGGGTAGTTAGTGAGTATCACTCTAATGATCAGACTCGGAAAGTGAAAAGGAAAATTCTTTTTTTTTTTAAAGATTTTATTTATTTGACAGAGATAGTGACAGCCAGCGAGAGAGGGAACACAAGCAGAGGGAGTGGGAGAGGAAGAAGCAGGCTCATAGTGGAGGAGCCTGACGTGGGGCTCGATCACGCCTTGAGCCGAAGGCAGATGCTTAACGACTGAGCCACCCAGGCGCCCCTGAAAAGGAAAATTCTTATAAGTGCAAGCCATTGTAATATTTTTCTTATTAATAATAACTCGTGCTGATAATGCTCAGGCATTAATTTAAGCACTTTACATACATTAATGCAGTCAATCCTTATAATGAACTTTCCTAGTAGATGTATTGTAGGTATATTATATAGAAGATGTATTGTAGTTATACCATCTTACAGTTTAACTTGCCCAAGGTCATGCAACTAGCAAGTGTTGGAGGTGTGCTCTGAACCCAGACAGTCGGGCACCAGACACCAAACACTTGCCTACTATGCTGGACAGCCTCACTACTCTAAAGATACTTTTTGCTGTCGTTACTATTGCCTTCATAATTTATCATATCCACAAATTACCACGCTCTGCTTCTACAACTCGATCCGTCACTCCAACGATATTTAATCAAGGACCGTCACGTGTACTACTTCCCACTTGGCCACAATTGTCACAAATCGGCCTTGGTGCCATCCAAACAGGAAGGCCTCTGTTTTAATCTGCTTGGGTCACCATAACAAAATAACATGACTGAGTGCCTTAAACAACAGAAATGTATTTCTCGCAGTTCTAACATGATCAAGGTGCCAATTGGGGTTGGTTTCTGATGAAGGCTCTCTTTCTGGCTTGTAGATGGCTGCCTTTTTACTGTATCCTCTCTGGCCTTTATTCTGCATGCACAGGGAGAAAGCTCTGATGTCTCTTCCTCTTCTTATAAAGACACCAATGTTACCTGAGTAGAGGCCCACTATAAGTTATGACCTCATGTAACCTGGTTACCTCCTTGAAGTCCTTATCTTCAAATTCAGTCACATTAGGAGTTAAGGCTTCAATGTAGGAATTTGGGGAGAGTCAGAAGGAGTCACGGTTCAGTCCATAATAGCTTTCTTCTACCAAGTGTTCTTTTTTTGAAATAAATGAAATCCCTCTATTTCAGGTGTTCCTCATGGCCTACCCTCAAATGTTATTTTCATTGCTTAAATCATTTATATCCTCCAGGGGCACCTGGGTGGCGCAGTCGTTAAGCGTCTGCCTTCGTCTCAGGGCGTGATCCCGGCGTTATGGGATCGAGCCCCACATCAGGCTCCTCCGCTATGAGCCTGCTTCTTGCTCTCCCACTCCCCCTGCTTGTGTTCCCTCTCTCGCTGGCTGTCTCTCTCTCTGTCAAATAAATAAAATCTTTAAAAAAAAATCATTTATATCCTCCAAATATTACTCCCAACTTCCAAGTTGTTTATGTGTTTGAGTAATACAGCCAAACGACTGTGCGAAGAGCTTTCATTATACTTCAGGGTTTCCAAAAGACAATTGTAGGTGCACACACACACACACCACACATACATACATAAATATATTCATAACTACATTAGAATACAAAATGGATACCACTCATTTTAATATTTAATCATTTAATAAAATGATTCTGAGCTCCCTTCCCACTTGTTGCAAGGATATCCCTTTTCTCTTCTCAGGGTCTCCCTTCCTGTTGTAACTCCAACAGATGGATTATTCTGTACCTTAGGAAGTCAAGCAACTTGGTTACTATCACCTAAAGGAGAGAAACCAGGAAAAAATTATCAAATAACTGAGGAGTTGAAGTGTTTTTGACTGTTGCTGCTGGAGCACACATGGTTCAGCAGACTGTCCAGGTTCGGAGTGGAAATCTGTTGAGTAGTATCAGGTTAGTGCTACTCTAGGTTGAGATTCTCAGTGTTTCAGCAAGTTAGTTCCTAAAGCTCTTTTAAGTAACACCCACAGTGTGTCCCCTACTGCTCATCAATAGTGCCACAGATTGTCTAGCTCCAGAGGGGTCTCTAGTACAGAGGCCCAGAACAACCTACTCCCTCTCCACCCCCATCACTTAACTCTGAAAGGGAAGACATTCCCTCTCTGTTTTGCATTCCAATACCTATCCCCTTTTCTGTCTCAGGATGAGTGACATTTATATCCTGGGAGAACGCTGTCTTATTAGATTGAGTTCTAGCATGGGTAGGGAAGGCACCAGTTATTATTATTCATACCTAAGAAATAAGAAAACTTGGGATCAAGGAAGTTAAATGACTTATCCAATGCCACAACATTGGAAATGACAATCTAATGAAGCATCGAACTTGACATCGGAATCTGGGGATGTACTGTATGGTGACTAACATAATATAATAAAAAATCATTAAAAAAAAAAAAGAAATGACAATCTAGTCTCAAACTCAGGACTTCTAGCACCCTATACATACTACTCTCTTTACTACAACTTCATGTTCTCTATTTTCATTGTGGGGTCCTGATATCAGTCGATCTTTCTAATAAGTCCGCCTTTTCTCAACAAAATCTCGTTTTTTCCCTTGATATTATCTGACTACTCCCAACAACACCTCCTAGTTTATCAAATGCCCCTTTGTTACATCTACTGCATTAACAAACAAGCTCTCTGTGCCTGTCACTGTTATTACTACTATTATTGCTACACAGTCACAGTTAATCTTAATGTAAAGAGTCAAGTTGGAAATTTCGAATAAAAATTAATTTCTAGCAAAACAAATTAACTAGGAAGCTAATATGACTGTTCGTGAAACACCTACGTTTGATGTCATTGGGTATGTGAGTTCTTTTGGTAAAACAGCCCTCAAGCCAAAGGTTCTCAAAGGACTAGATTTATTTAGCACCATATACATCACTTACCCAAGCACCATTCTTTTTACCTGTGGAGAGAGAAGATTTTGCATGCCACAGTTTTTGTCAGGGAAAGAGCCTTCCCAACATTTCCTGTGGACAGTGCAAAACACTTGTGCAATAGACTGCCTTTGACGTGAAGGATACGTTACTCAACCCTAAGGCGACTCTTACATTCCCTGAACTTATGATGACCATCTTTTCCAGAGTCTAACCAAGAGTTTTATGATTTCTAAACTTTTAGATTAAAAAAGTCTTACAAAAATATAAACACTAGGCAACTTTTGCAAGGACTCTAGATAATTTGGCAACAGTTTTTGCCCAACTTACGTAAAAGCAAGTTGGTCAACATTATAATTTAATCTTGGACTTACTATTTTTAAAAGTGGACATCAGTGTTTGGCATATTGTTCACTGTAAATTTAGGTGAATTTGCCCTCCTCTACTCATTTTGGTCTGCTTTTCAGAATTTGGCAGGAGTGGGGAGTTGGTGAAGTTCTCACTTTTTTGCTTTTTCATTTCTAATTAACTTTCAGAAAATTATTCGTGCTTTGAACTGTTTTTAATGATGGAGGGCTGATGTCAACTATACTTCAATTAAAATTTTTTAAGCTTTTAAAATAGAATGGACCAGCTTTATACTAAAAATAAAAGTGAATATACTTAATGTCATAAAACTGAATACTTAAAAATGGTTAAAATGATTAATTTTGTATTATGTATATTTGACCACAATTAAAAAATTGTACATCAAAAGAAAAAAAGGAGTTAAAATGCTAATAAATAGCTGCACTATATAAACTCAATAAATATTTGTTTAATGTAGGGATAATCCAAGCACCCATCTGACCAAAGGCATCCACTCTGGGTCTTTCCAGAACTTCTTCTGCACACTTAATTTAATTCTACTAAATAATACAATGGTACACGTACTCTTTGGTAACTTTGATAACTAAATTATCCCACTGTTTGTTGGATTAAACTATTGTCATCATGAGTTTATAGATAAAGAAATTGGAGGTTCAGAGAAGTTCAGCTATTTACTACGTGTTTGGTTTTTAATAGCTTCACTCCTATCATTTGTTTTCAAGTTTCAAGTTAGTACTATTTCTATACTACATTTTTATGTGACTTCCTTATTGGAGTGGTGTTATTCACTGAAATATTCCAATTGTTTTGAAATATACTTGATATACTTGATACACAAATACACATATACCACTGCATAAGATAAGGTACACAATATATTTATTTGATACATTTATGTATTATCTCACTGTAACAATAATTATCACCTCTATCATATCACATAATTATCATTTCCTTTTAGTGGTTATGATAATTAATATCTAGTCTCTTAACAAGTTTGATGATTATAATAGAATATTGTTGTTTATATTCACTATATTGTACGTTAGATCTCTAGGACTTGTTTACTATTCATTGCAAGTTTGTACCTTTAAACAACATCTCGCCTATCACCCCAATCTTCAGCCCCTGGTAACCACCATTTTATGGTTTTTACCTATTGGGCTTTTTTAGATTCCACATATAAATGATATTATCTATATTTGTTTTTCTTGATCCAGCTTATCTCATTTAGCATTATGCTCTCATGGTCCAACCATGTTGTCACAAATGGCAAGATGTCCTTCTTTCTCATAGCTGAATAATATTCCACTCTGTGAATATGTGTGTGTATACACACATCTTTATCCATTCATCCAGTGTCAGGCATTTAGGTTGTTTCCATTTGTTGGCTACTGTGAATAATGCTACAATAAACATAGGAGTGCATATATCTTTTTGACATCCCTTCTTCATTCCCTTTAGGTATATACTCAGAAATAGAATTTTTGGATTATATGGTAAGCTCTATTTTTAATTTTTTGAGAAACCACTATATTGTTTTCCATAATGGCTGAAGCAATTTACATTCCCACCAAGAGTGTGAGTGTAGAGGGGTTCTCTTTTCTCCATATTCGTTCCAACACTTGTAATCTCTTCTTGATGATAGCCATTCTAACTGGTATGAGGTGATATCTCATTCTGGTTTTGGTTTTCATTTCCTTAAATATTAGTGATGTTTAGTGTCTTTTCATATACTCCTTGGCCATCTATATGTCCTCTGTGGAAAAATGTGTCTTCAGATACTCTGTCCACTTTTTAGATCAGTTTGGTTTTTTGGTTATTGAGTTATTTTGTTCATTATTTCTTTTGCTGTGCAGAAGCTTTTAAGTTTGATATACTCTCACTTGTTGATTTTTGCTTTTGTTGTTCATGCTTTTGGTGTCACGTCCAAAAAATCATTGCCAAGACCAATGTTGAGGAGATTTTTCCCTATGTATTCTTCTAGGAGTTTTATGGTATCAGGTCTAAACTATTCCAGTCTTACATCTGTGTTCCCTTTAGGTCCTTGTGTGGTGTCCAGCTAAAATTAAAACATAACTCAGAATTAAAGGAACAAAAAAAATGAGCATAGAGGAAAGAAAAAAAAAGAGAGTGGGAAACAAACCATAAGAGACTCTTAACTATAGGGAACAAATAGAGGGTTGATGGAGGGAGGTGGGTAGAGGATGGGCTAAACGAGTGATGGGTGTTAAGGGCATTTGTTGTGATGAGCACTGGGTGTTATATGCAAGTGATGAATCACTACATTCTACACCTGAAACCAATTTTACCATATATGTTAACTAATTAGAATTTAAATAAAAAGTTGAAATCGAAAAAACAAGTACACCCACCTTTATTATTGATTAATTGGCATAATGAATAAATTTTTTGATAAATTACAAAAAAAAACCAATTTATACTTCAAAACATTTTTCATCAACTCTGTGATGTCAACTAGTCTGCATAAAAATTAATCTATTACCTAATTTAATTTAACTTAATTACATTAGACAAGTATTTATTGAATATTTAATATGTACTTAACTCTGTGTTAGGTACTATTACTATAATATGAGCATTATTAGTACCACACTTTAAAAACTGAAACCATATAACTGAAATTGGATTGTGTGGACAATTACTATACCTCAGAAAGAATAATAACAATATGAAAATATTTTTAAACTTCTCTGTAAATCATCAGATCCCATTAACTTACACTTTGGTAATATTCAATCCTGAAATTGGCCACTGTTCTATGTGTAAAATGTATGAAAAAAAGGTTTACTAAGTAAACTAACAATAACAAGAATCCAGTATAGAAAAGCAGCCACTTCTCTTTCTCTCTGTCTCAAATAAATAAATAAAATCTTTAAAAGAAAGAAAGAAAGAAAGAAAGAAAGAAAGAAAGAAAGAAAGAAAGAAAGAAGAAAGAAAGAAAACAAAAAAACAGCCGCCTCTTTGGTCTTGAGATAGCTGTCTTTAAGCAAGCACGTGATGGTATCATTTGCAAAAACAAACAAACAAACAAAACCCCCCCCACAACAACAACAACAAAAACCCAGCCTAGTTGAAGATTTTAGACTTTTTGAGGTATCTGAGAAATTCTGTGGCCTTCTATTTTTAACCACTTGCTTGCTGGGTCTTCATAGAAGAACAGCATTGCATTCATTTCAAAATAGTCTATATCAAGGCTTTTAAAAGTCTTTCTCCTTTGCTCTTCTCTCCTTTGCCCCCCTCTCCTCTCCTCATCTGTCCTCTTCCCATTTACCAATAGTACAAAATCATGAAATTTTTACCATATTTACTTAACAAATGCCTTGTTCTGTAGAAAATATACTTGATCTACTCAGCAAATGCATTTTGAGAATGGCTTATCCTGTGAGGCCATGTGGTTATACTAGAAATAGGGAGTAAAACTCAGTCACAGAAAGAAATTCTTAGCTTTAATATAAGATAAACTCCACACTGTCAGAGCAGTCCAAAATGGAATCAGCAGCACCAGTAGCGAGAAATTTTCCCTGCTGGGAAGTATTCAAGCACTAGGTGGGAATGTTAAAAGGAGAATTGAAATTTCAGAACAGTACTGAACTAAATAATTCTTAAAGCCAAGAATGTATAATGTTGATGAGGACTATGACATGAGTGTAAGGAGGGGAAAAGAAGAGGAGGAAGTGGGAGAAAAAGAAAACACTTCATAATTTTTCTTATTACGTAACTATGCTCTGTGCTGGATGGGATTCCCAAGAGCGGTGATGAGCACTGATGCAGCAGCACCGAACTGGAATCACACTTTGCTCAGTGTAAGTAATTTTACGTAAAAGATTTGTTTGCTTTTCATAAATCAGAGCATTTATTGCTCCAATGTCTACAATGTTGCATGTCGAACATACGCTCTGAAGCTAGGCAAAACACCTGCGAAATGGACACGGTAAGAACTGTACCTCCCTCATAGTGTCATTGTGATTAGGTAATGAGAAGCGTTTAGCACGAAGCCTGGTATAGAGCATGTGAAATACTTAGGACAGTGATTGGTACATAGAAAATACTCTGGAAACGATGTGTATTATTAAAATATTTTTAAATTTTTTTTTTTAATTTAAGTTAATAAAAAACTATCCGGCACACCTGGATTTCTCCCAGGAGGCCATTCCTTTCCAGGCTTCATCTTCTAATAGTAAAACCATGGCTTCCTGTGGGACTATTCTACTAAACTGTCTCCACTGCACAATACGTTACTTGTACAATGCTCATAGGTTTATGAAGGGACGCCTCACTCTTCTCTCTAAATGCAGATTCTCATCACTGATTGGTTTCCAAAGAATTTATCAACTTTTTTATTTTTGAGAAACACAGAATCATATTTTCTTCTCAGCAATCTCCACAGGGCACTAAATCAAAAAAGGAATTTCCATAAACTCCAAACTTGTGCATTCCTAGACAGGTAGTAAAGAAAGATGGTCAATGCAGTGTGGGATTTCCAGAACATTTATATCTGTAATCAAAAAAAATTTAGAAAAAAATAATCATTGGACTAAGTGCCATTAAGTCTGACTATACAAAAATGTTTCAAATTTCCCTTTGCTCTTTTTTATACATTTAAACTGGTGATGTTTGCATTTCAGGCACCATTTTTTTTTCTCATTTCAGTCATTACAAGATAGATACACACAAATTCAAGGATTAGCTACTAGACAAGTATGAGTACTTAGTGGCAGTGGGGAATAGTTTATTTTCAGGCTTAATATATTTTTCTCATACAGGTTTGACTTATATTGGAGACAAATAGTAACTTCCCTTTTTACCAAGTTTAATAAATTGCAGAGACAAGAAGACCAAATATCCCCGGCGTGCCTCTCATTCACCAGAAGACATCCTCCCTTGCATATCCCATATACACCACTAGTTTTTAGACTGGGTCATTTTTTTCTCATTCCTACAAATCTAAATGGTCCATAGACATTTCCTATTAGAGTTTATCTTGACTAATCATTGCATGTGACTTAGGCCCCAGAAGTCCAACACAAACCTGAGTGTATAGCTAAATTGTTAAATAAATGAGGATTTCTAATGAGAAAACCTTGTGGTGGCAAACCTTTCATTGTAATCTGCAGCTCTCTCTCTGAACCAGAAAAGCACAAATGTTTTCATTCAGCCCATGTAAAATCAGCCTTGAATGTTTGTAAGACTAGAGGGACAGGCTCCGCTTTTACAGAAATGATTCACATACTTCTGTCATCTTGGGCATGCGTATTACTCATCTCTCTTTCTTGGAGCCATTTCCCTAAATTAGCTAATTCAGCAAGACAGACATCCAGATCAGAATTTTTTTTTTAGACAATTTCTTACATTACTAACTAGTTGGTCAGTGATGTCCACACAATTTAAATGTGTCGTTCTGCTTGCACACTGAGCAGATGATTCATAAATTTACTTTCATAGTTTTACTGCAAAAAAAACAGAGAATGCTACTATAAATCTACAATATATGAGGGCTTATATTGGAAACTGATGCACATTTAAAGTTACCCAACAATATCGAAAAGAAGAAACAAAGAATGACTTAATAGCATTGAAGTTGTATTTGGCTACCTCCAAAGGAACCACAAGAATCATATTTTAAACAAGGAATGACAAACTGACATTTACTGCAGTGTGCTCCAAAGCTGTTTAGTATGAGGACAAGGTACACTGGCATGTAACATTCTCTTTACAGTTCATTATATGACTTAAACTATAATTAGAACAAGATGGGATGTACAGCTATTTTGTGGCAGAAAATGTATTCTCTGGGGAAAACCGGTTGGTTAGGATGCGTCGATACTGTTTTTTTATGTGGAGAAAAAATATGATTTTATTTCAGATTAGTCTCTGTGATTGACTCTGTACTATGGTTTTAAGAATATTTCTCATGCTCAAATTAATGAGAAAAAACAGTGAAGCAAATGAGCCAGGAGGTACTCAACTTGCTGAAGAAAAATCTGTTACAGTTAATCCAATGTCTTCAGCTCATAATCCTACCTCTCTCAATTACAGTGATAATAGAATAATGAGATTATAATTTTATTTATAAACATAAATACATATATACAAACTAAAAATAATATTGATTAGGTTTCTTTGGTCCTGATGTTAGTGTTACTTCCTCTCCAGATAGCTGATGAAAAGCTTAGCCAGGTGTAGCTAATGAAAATCCTGATCCCTCATGGATCTCTCTTTTATTACTTTAATGTTTATGGTTGCTCATTTGCTCCTGCCAGACTGAAAATTTAATAGGTGAATATCCCTGGTCCTTCTCTGGGCATGGTCAACGTTCAGATTTAAAGTAAAAATTTTCTTTTTCTATGCTTCTTAAAAATGTCTCCCACTAGTACGTTCATCACTGGATCTGTATGACTTCCTGTAGCCCTGTCAGCTCTTCTCCCTGGCAGCAACAGATGAGATGTTACTGTTTAAATATCGCACGTGTACTTAAATATGGGGCACAACAGTAGAATAGTAGTATTAACAAGGCTAGAAATTTCCCATTGGAATTCTCAAATACAACATTTAAAACAACTTTTTGTATTTTTTGGCAGTAGATCTTAATTATTTTTTATACTGTCATCTGTATCTAAGTATCTCAATTTATTTTGTTCCTTAATTAATATCATCATGGCAGTAGGGTTTATAATAAGATGCATGGTAGTTTATTATTATAAACTTAAACATTTCTCTGTGAGGGACACCTGGGTGGCACAGTCAGTTGAGCGCCCAATTCTTGGTTTCGGCTTAGGTAATGATCTCAGGGTCATGAGATCCAGCCCTGCTTCGGTTTGGTGCTTAGCATGGAGTCTGCTTGAGTTTCTCTCTCCATCTTCCTCTGCCTCTCCCCCATGGCCCCTACCATGCTCCCTCTTTCACTCTCTCTAAAATAAATAAACCTTTGTGGGGTATTTGGGGTTTTTTAAATAATAATATTTTTTTAATTGTATTATGTTAGTCACCATACAGTACATCCCCAGTTTTTTATATAAAGTTCCATGATTCATTATAAATCTTTAAAAAAAAAAAAAAGGATTTCTCTGTGGGTCCAGTCTATTACAAAAGGGAAGATTCAAATGCTATAAAATATATAGAAATATTCTTGATGATATAAAAGCACTTTTAAAACAACAGTGAATGTTATTTTTGAGAATCTAGCTTAGACTGTAGGTGGGGAACTATAAATAATTTCGAAGGTCCCTTTCTGCTCTAAAATTATATGATTTTAATTTTAGATTTTATCTATTTTTAAACATCTTGATCAAGCTTTGCAATTTTCTTGAATTCATTTCCATCTTGCAGTCTCTCTGAGGTTCAAAACTCAGATCATGCAGGTGCACTGGGTGTTATACTCAAATAATGAATCAATGGAACATTACATCAAAAACTAAGGGTATACTGTATGGTGACTAACATAACATAATAAAAAATTATTATAAACAACTCAGATCATGCAAAACTTGTGGTCATCCAAAATATTCTCTCATTTCAGAGAAAAGCAAAGTCCTGAGAAAGCCCCTAGAACCAATCTAGGTTTTCCAAGGTCCTCAAAGCTATGGTCAAATGCCCAACAAGACTGCTGGCAACTACAGTAGGCTTCCTAACGTTTCATAAGCCAGAGTGATGATTGTCTATCCATCCTCTGCTCAGAATGACTAATTGGTAGGCTGTGAAGCTGAAGAGCTTTAGCCAGCCTAGTTATTTCTACAGGGAAACTCTTGCCCTTCTCCCAGAATTCTCACTTTGCCTCCATCCCATCTCCTCACCCCCTGGTCAGGTCTTGACTTTACCCAGCTCCTTTTGGCTCTATCCCTGCTTCTCAGCCCTATGTTGGGCTGAAAATAGATTTGGTGTCTTGAATTTTGAGCTCTGGAACTCTTATCTCTTCTGATATAGTTTGTTTCGGCTCTGTCTGAACTTACCACCCCAGGGAATAGCCCTGATATCAGTTAGCTTGACTGACATCTCTGCAGGAGACACACACAATCCATCCTATTTCATATCTTCTGCTCCGTATCAGGATTTGTGTTGTAGTCTCTTAACTATTCTCCTAAACTTGAGATTGTTCCTTTCCAATCTATTCTCTGTATCTTTGTCATTATCATCCTAAAACACTTTAACATCACCTTACTGCCTCTCATAATCCTATGCTGCTTTAAGATCTAAACTCCTAAACCTAAGAGTACACCCAACCCCACCCACATAACTGTTCTCTGCACTACCTTGTTTCAGCCACAGCTGTCTCCTCACAGTCTCCTAAACATACCAAGCTGATCCTACTTTGAGCTTAGTAAGCCCACCTCACCACTCTCATCATCTTACCCAGCATTCAGGTTCTAACTCAAGCTCACCTCCTTCATGAAACTTCTCATAAATAATCCACATTGTTCTACCCCTGCTTGAATACATCTAGTAAGGGATTACAAGGGTAGTGTTCATTGTGATACTTAACTAAATCTGATTACCCTGTGTTGATATATATGGTTACCTAATGTGCAATGTGAATGACAAGTATTCCTAGTAGTAAGTACCACGAAGACAAGAGCTATATCTCAAAATTCTTTAAATCGTTCATAACACTAACAAGTAAATACTTGTTGAAAAAAGAACCCAGAAGTTTGAATGACTTTCAAGATTGTTGTTCTAGTCATCCTGAGTTTAAGACAAAGAATGGGCCACATCATCTCATAAAATGTTTTATATCCCTACATTTCTCAGATACTAAAATCTCAGGTTTTTGTTAACAGAAGCTATAATAACAGTAATTGTTACTCAAAATACCAGATGGACTAATATCTCAGTGCATCTACTAAATTTCTCAGTTTGCATGTGTTTTTAATTTCCATGAGTAATTTGTTTTGATTCATATAAATTATCTTTCTTTTTCAATATTTCTAACCTGAGCTTTGATCAAGAGGAAGAAGAGTGGAATGATTAAGAATTTGCTTTTAAATCCAATTCCAGCTCTACCAATTAGGAGCTGAATATCTTCAACAAGTAGCTTAAGCTTGCTCTGCCTTTATTTTTTCATCTGGAAAATGGCAATATTGGTAATAAGTGGAATTACCTTATTAGGTGGTGTTAAGGATTAAATAACATATACATTAAGCAGTAATTATAAATAGTAAGCACAAAGTACATGTTAGGTCTAGGGGCACCTGGGAGGCTCAGTCAGTTAAAAGTCTGATTTCAGCTCAGGTCATGATCTCAGGGCCCTGGGTTAGAGCCCCACATTATGTTCCACACTCACCAGGGAGTCTGCTTCTCCCCCTCTCCCTCTTCAATTAGAATATTAATTTGCCATAAAAATGTATTATTGCCACCAATACAAACATTTATCCACCTGTGTCTTTTTTTTTTTTTTAAGATTTTATTTATTTATTTGACAGAGATAGAGACAGCCAGCGAGAGAGGGAACACAAGCAGGGGGAGTGGGAGAGGAAGAAGCAGGCTCATAGCAGAGGAGCCTGATGTGGGGCTCGATCCCATAATGCCGGGATCACGCCCTGAGCCGAAAGCAGATGCCCAACCGCTGTGCCACCCAGGAGCCCCTATCCACCTGTGTCTTAAGCTTCAGTGAAAACGTATAGAGTGAAAGAAAATGCAAGTCTGAAAAATAAATGTAGATGTTGAGAAGTTGAGAAAGTTAAATGTTGAGAAAGTTATTATAGAAAAAGTTTATTCCAAATACGTTCCCATTGGGCCATCTCTTTCTCCTATGGCTTCACTTTAGCTCTTCATTCCTTCAGCAAGGTTCTCCCTGTACCACTTATTTATAGCAGAAGTCAGCAGGAATACATCATTGATGATTACTTTTATTTGGTTTAAATCAAATATTTTAATGAACTGTTTGGAAGGAAATCAATATCTAAATTCTGCAGTACATTATTTTTTGATCAGAATATATCTGAATTATGAGATTTTTAAAAGCCCCATCAAATAGGCCTAAATGAATTATAATAATTTATATATCCTTTGAAATGTTAGGATTCAGTTCATTTGTTTTAGTATTGACTTTCCGAACCACTAGGAGGCCCATTTCTAGTACTGGCTTAGTCAGTAGCTTAGTCCTGTGACCCTAAGGAGGTTACCTAAGCTTTGTGAATCTCAGACATTTTTTCTTTTTGTTTCATTTTTTTAAAAAAGATGTTTGTTTGTTTGTTTATTTATTTATTGAAGAGAGAGAGTGTGCCTGTGCTGAGGGGCTGAGGGAGAAGGAGAGGGAAAGAATCCCTCTAGACTTCACACCAAGCATGGAGCCCAATGTGGGGCTCGACCCCACAACTCTAAGATCATGACCTGAGCCAAAACCAAGAGTCAAACACAACTGACTGAGCCACCCAGGTGCCCCAAACATTTTTTAAAACTGTAAAACAAAATAGGTAAATCAAATAATTTTTAAAGTCCCTTCTGTTTCCATATCTTTTTCATAGGACATTTAAAATCTCCAACTCATAAAATACATGACATCTGTAAATAGTGATTATGTTTCATTGGTCCTTTTGCTGTTGTCCTGACTGCAGGGAGAATGAATTTTGAGGTGGGAGAAGGAAATTTTCCATTCAGATGTGTTTTATTTGAGGAAAAAATGTGCTTAATAGAAATGAAACCCAGTACAGCAACTTGATAATTGCAAGTAAAATACTCAGAGTGAATAAGCACAGAGTTAAATATTGATAATATGCCATGCCTTCTTTAAAGGAAATTGAACTGCTATGAAACCTCATCTATAAATTTATACTGTGGCTGAAAATCTATTTTCAACCATACACTGTAATTCAAAGTTAATGCTAAATACAGTAAAGGGGAAGAGATTGATAGAATCAGGAAGAATAGTTAAAGCAATTCTCATGCAGCTGAAATGTAGCCAAGAAGAATACTTAAAATAGTGGTTGCATGTTTTCCAGAAACACTGTGACTTAAATTCAATTGCACCATGAATCTATAATATTAAGGGAGAGCATGTGGACCCACTCCCTAATACTGAAAAGAGAGAATTCTCTGGATAGTGACGAAGAGACTAGGTCATTTATGATTCTTCTACTATGAGAATAAGCAAAAAGTTTAAATATGACAGAAATCCATTTGTTTAGTCTGAGGGCCTGAAGAAAACTAAGCAATGACCTTGAAGAAGTATAATGCACCCTGCTTCTTGGCATTCCTGTTCCCTTCTAAATCCCTTGGCTGGTCCCTTGAGTGGGCAGAATTACCCCAAAATGGTGGTGCAGTGCCTGAAACAGCAAGGCAGTTGTATACCAGAATTGTTCATCTTGCTGTTCTGTCTACCAAAGAGAACGTGCTAGAGGTGTGGGGTCCAGCAATCTGTCATAAGAAAGCTCTCATGTGATTGTGATGCATAGCCAAGTTTATGAAACACAACACAAGATTTCACAGTCCCTCCATGCTTCCTCCCCATACCCTCCCCACTAGAGTAACAAGGCTTAAATTGACAAAAGATATTACATTCAGTTTCTAATTTTCGTTAGTTCTATTTTATTTTAAAAAATCAGAAAGATCTGATACCTTAGTTTTTTTATCATTATTAAAATCCTTGAAAGCATCACTATTACGATCTAAGCTTTCTTTCCAATTATCAAATGAATAGAATATTTTAATAAGTATCTGTTGATTTCAGAAACCTTATCTTCCAGACAATTTCTGAATTAAAGGTGATGGCAATGAATTTACTCTTTCATATTGAGAAGAACCATAGCAATATGTCACCTTTGATATGAAAGTAAGAAAAATCTTTCCCCATGTTGTCTCTTTTGCTTGACTAAAAGTAGCAATAACTCTCCCAAAATTTTAACTTCCAGACAGTGAACAAAGAGCTACAAAAATCACTGATCTGTGTCATATCCCTATAGTTTTGTCTTTTCCAGAATGTCATATAAATGAAATTATACAGTACATAACATTTTGAGACTGGCTTTTTTTACCCATCATGGCTTTGAGATTCATCACGTTGGTATGGCAATAGTTCATTCCTTTTTATTATTGAGCTGTATTCCATTCAGTGGATGTACCACAGTTTATTCACCCATTAAGAGACATCTGGGTTGTCTCTAATTGGGGGCTATTATGAATAAAACTGCTATAAACATTGATATGCAGGATTTTTAGTGTGAATATAGGCTTTCATTTCACTACATTTTTGTGTGAATATAAGTTTTCACTTTACATACCCCTAGGAGTAAGATTCCTAAATCATATGGTAAACATATATGTAACTTTGTAAGAAACTCCAAAGCTCCCTTCCATAGTGGCTATACCATTTTTCATTCCCACCAACATGTATAAAAGTTCTAGTTGTGCATTTTTGACAGTGCTTGATATTGTCAGTTGGTTTTGTTGGTGGTGGTGTTGTTTGTTTGTTTTTAATTTTAGTCTTTCTCATAGGTGTGTAGTAGCACCTTACTGTGGATTGCCCTAATGGCTAATAATGGTGTGAATTTTTCATGTGCTTGGTTTGCCACCCATACATCTTTTTTGATGATATGTCTGTTCAAATCTTTTACCCATTTTTAATTGGGTTGTTTGTTTTTTTATTATTGGATTTTGAGAATTCTTTTTATATTCTAGATGTTGGATATATGATTTGCAATTATTTTCTCCCGATTGTAATGTCTTTTTCATTCTCTTAGCAGTGTCTATCACAGAGCAAAAGTTTTAATTTCATGAAATTCAATTTATCAATATTTTCTTTCTTATCTAAGAATTCTTGGCTTAACACAATGTCATAAAGAGTTTCTGTTTTCTTCTGAAATTTGTAGGGTTTTGTTTTGTTTTGTTTTATGTTCAGATATATGATCCCTTTGGAGTTAATTTTTATATAAGGTATGAGTTAAGCCAAAGTTCAAATCTTTGTCCATGGCTATCCAATTTTTCCAATGCCTGTTGTTGAAAAGGTTATGCTTATTCCATTGAGTTACCTTTACATCTTTATTAAGAATCAATCACCCATATTTGTGTGGGTCAATTTCTGGATTCTCTATTCTGTTCTGTTGATCCGTATGTCTATCCCTTTGTTAATATCACACTAACTTCATTGCCATAACTGTACAGTAAGTCTCAAAATTAGGGATTGTGAGCCTTCCACTTTATCTTTCTGAAATTGTTTGATAAATTCTAGTTCCTTGTCTTTCCACATAAATTTTAAAATCAGCTTTTTGAGCTCTACAAAAATCATACTAGAATTTTCATTGGAATCATGCTAAATGTATAGGTCAATTTAAGGAGAATAAATATCTTAACTATATTGTTTTCCAATCTACAAACACAGTATGTCTCTTCATTTATTTAGGTTTCTTTTTTTTTTTAAGATTTTATTTACTTGTTAGAGAGAGAGAGCACACATGCAAGAAAACACAGTAGGCAGAGGGAGAAGCAGGCTCCCCACTGAGCAAGGAGCTGGATGCGGGACCCAATCCTAAGACTCTGGGATCATGACCCAAGCCAAAGGCAGACGCTTAATTGACTGAGCCACCCAGGCATCCCAATTTTTTTAGGTTTCTTTAAGAATTTTCTTTCATCATCATTTTGTTTTTTGGGTTTTTTTTTCCTCTAAGTTTTTATTTAAATTCTAGCTAGTTAACATATATGGTAAAATTGGTTTCAGGTGTAAAATTTCCTGATTCATCACTTACATATGACACCTGGGGCTTGTCACAAGTGCCCTCCTTAATACTCATCACCCATTTAGCCCATCCCCACCCACTTTCCTCCATCAACCCTCAGTTTGTTCCCTATAGTGAAGAGTCTCTTATGGTTTGCTTCCCTCTCTCTCTTTTTTCCTTCCCATATGTTCATCTGTTTTGTTTCTTAAATTCCACATATAAGTGAAATCATATGATATTTGTCTTTCTCTGACTTATTTTAGTTAGCATAATACTCTCTAGCTCCATCCATTGTTGCAAATGGCAGGATTTTATTCTCTCTGATGGCCAAATGATATCCCATCGTGTGTGTGTGTGTGTGTGTGTGTGTGTGTGTGTGTGTGTGTATACATACCCTTCATCAGTTGATGGGCTATTTCTATAGTTTGTTGTTGATAATGCTACTATAAAAATGGGGTGCATGTGGCCCTTTGAATCTGTATTGTTGTATCCTTTGGATAAATATCTAGTAGTGCATTTGCTGGATCATAGGTAGTCCCATTTTGAATTTTTTGAGGAGCCTCCATAGTGGTGTTTTCCAGAGTGGCTATACCAGCTTGCATTCCTACCAACAGTATAAGAGGGTTCCCCTTTCTCCACATTCTCACCAACATCTGTGATTTCCTGACTTGTTAATTTTAGCCATTCTGACTGGTGTGAGGTGGTATCTCATTGTGGTTTTGATTTGTATTTCCCTGATGCTGGGTGATGTTGAGGATTTTTTCATGTGTCTGTTGGCCATTTGTATGTCTTCTTCGGAGAAATGTCGATTCATGTCTTCTGCCCATTTCTTGATTGGATTGTTTGTTCTTTGGGTGTTGATTTGATAAGTTCTTTATAGATTTTGGATATCAGCCCTTTATCTGATAATGTCTGGATGACTACAGCTTTTTAATATAGCTTGATGTCCAGCATCATGATTCCTCCAGCTTTGCTTTTCTTTTTCAGGATTGCTTTGGCTATTTGGGTCTTTTGTGGTTCCATATAAATTTCTGGACTACTTGTTCTACTCTGTGAAAAATGTGGTTGGTATTTTGACAGGGATTGCATTAAATGTGTAGATTGCTTTGGGTAACATAGACATTTTTTTAAAGATTTTGTTTATTTATTTGAGAGAGAGTTAATGATAGAGAGAGAAAGAGCACAAGTAGGGGGAGAGGCAGAGGGAGAAGCAGACCCCCTACTGAGCAGGGAGCCCAACGCAGGGCTAGATCCCAAGACCCTAAGATCATGACCTGAGCCAAAGGCAGATGCTTAACCAACTGAGCCACCCAGACGCCCCTGGGTAGTATAGAGATTTTAAAAATATTTCCAATCCATGAGCGTGGAATATTTTTCCATTTCTTTACATCCTCTTCAATTTCTTTCATAAGTATTCTATAAAAGATGCCACCAAAAGATTACTAGAATTGATACACAAATTCAGCAAAGTTGTAGGATATAAAATTAACATATACAACTCTGTTGCGTTTCTATACACCCAATGAAGCAGCAGAAAAAGATATCAAGGAATCGATCCCATTTACAATCGCACTAAAAACCATAAGATATCTAGGAATAAACCTAACCAAAGAGGTAAAAGATTTGTTCTTTCATCATCATTTTGTAGTTTTCAGTATATAAATCTTGCACATCTTGTTAGATTTATACCTAAGCAGTTCTTTTTTTTATATAGCTATCATATGTATTGCTGCTTTTTAATGTTACTTCCAATGGTTCATTGCTTGTATAGAGTGATATGATTAATAGAGTCTCCTGGGTGGCTCAGTTGGTTAAACATCTGCCTTCAGCTCAGGTAGTGATCCCAGGGTCGTGGGATCCAGTCCTGCATCTGGCTCCTTGCTCAGCGGAGAGTCTGCTTTTCCCTCTGCCTACTGCTCCCCCTGAGTGTGCTTTCTCTCTCTCTCTCTGTCAAATAAATAAATAAAATATTTTTTAAAAAAGAAATGATTGGTATTTATATGTTGTCTTTGTAACATGTAACCTTGCTAAACTCAATTATTTATCCTCAGAGCTTTTGTTGCAATTTCCCCGGGGTTTTCTACATAGATAATCATATCATTGAGGAGTCGGGTGATTTTTATTTCTTCATTTCCAATCTATATGCTTTTTATTTATTTTGCTTGTCTTAATGCACTGACTAGAACTTTTAGTACAATGGCAAATAGAAGATTTGATAGTACACATTCTTATCTTGTCTTTGAAAGCATTTAGTCTTTCACCATTAAGTATTAAGTTAGCTGTGGCATGTTTAGATAACTTACGTCAGGTTAAGGAAGTTCCCTTTTATTCTGTGTTTGATGAGTTTTTATAATAAAAACATTGTGTTTATCAAGTGGGTTTTTTTGCATTAGTTGATATGATCATGTAATTTTTAGTCTGTTAATAATGGAATGTATTGATTGATTTTTAACAATTGAACCACCAATGCATTCTTATAATTAATCCCACTTGTGTAATTAATCCCACTTGTTTGTTGTATATTACCCTTTTTTGCATGTTACAGGGTTCAATTTGTTAATATTTTATTGAGCATTTTTGTGTATACGTTCATGAAGGATACTGGTCAGTAGTTTTTGTTGTTGTTATTGTTTAAACCTTGTAACATCTTTGCTGAGTTTTAGTATCAGTACTAACCACATAAAATGAATTGGGAGGTGTGGGGGGAATTTAAAGTATAAATGAAATTTCTTTCTTAGTTATAGGACTATACAAATTATTTCATACTGAATGAGTTGCGTTAGTTTGTACTTGTTGACGAATTAGTTCATTTCAACTAAACTGTCAAATTTATGTGTAGAGAGTTGTTTGTAGTATTCCCCATTATTCTTTTGGTGTCTGCAGGGTCTGTAGTGATATCTCCCGTTTCATTTCTGACATAGGCAATTTGTCTTCTCTCTCTCTGCCCCCCTCCTTTTTTTTTATGTTGTTAGCCTTGCTAGAAGTTTATTGATATTTTCAAAGACGAGGTCTTTGTTTCACTATTGTTTTTCTATTTTCAAGTTCACTGATATCTGTTCTGATCTTTATTATTTCCTTTCTCTGCTTGCTTTGGAGTTATTTTGCTGTTCTTGTTCCAGTTTCTTAAGATGGGAGATTAGGTTAATAATTTGAGGGTTTTCTTCTTTTAGAAGTATTTGATGCTATAACTTTTCTCTCAGCACTGTTTTACCTGCATCGCACAAATTTTAATATGCTGTATTTTTATTCTCATGGAGCACAATGTATTTTTTATTTTCCTTTGAGATTTGGCAGCATGGCAAATGCTAGCTGCCAGGACTGCTTAGTCTACACTTATAATGATTTTATACAAGAAATAAAAATTATATAAAATATACTGACAATTTTATTCTTGGTAATAGGATTATATTTTCTTTAAAACTAGCCTTTTTTCTGTAATTTATATTTTCCAAATTGTGGAATTAAAAATAGGGATTATAAAACATATGATGTTGATCCATATTAAGTTGCACTTTTTGACTTATAAAAAGATTAGTTTCATATGGTTTAACCTAGTAATTTTTATAATGTGATGCATATAGTTTTCCTTTAATCATTTCCTCTTAATATCCCATTTCAGAATTTGGGATAACAAAGAAAGGGGGGAAATGTGTGATGCAGATCAGAGTCAGCAATATGGTTCATGACCAGAGGATGTTGTAGGTACCCAGATAAGAGAATAAGTTCTTTAGAGTAGATTAAAATGGAAAGATAGAAGAAGAAGAAGAAGAAGAAGAAGAAGAAGAAGAAGAAGAAGAAGAAGAAAGAGGAGGAGGAGGAGGAAGAGGAGGGGGAAGAGGAGGAAGAGGAAGAGGAGGAGGACAATGACAAAGAGGAGGCAGGGGAGAGGGAGGGGGAGAGGGAGAGGGAGGAAGAGGAGGAGGGGGTAGGGAAAGAGGGAAGGAGGGAAAGAAGGAAGGAAGGAAGGAAGGAAGGAAGGAAGGAAGGAAGGAAGGAAGGAAGGAAGATGAAGCTTTGAAAATTCAAATTTTCTAGAGTGTCCAGGAGGTCAGGATATCAGAATGAGCAAGAAGACCATGCCAAAGATGAGGCTTCATGTAAAGGCTAGTTAAGTTGTTGTTGTTGTTGTTTTTAACTTTGTCTGGAAAGCAGGGATAATAATGCCTAACTGGTTACAGAAACCTAACTAGATAACATTGAGTAACTGGCATAAATTAGAAGCCCAGGATATATTAGTTCCCTTCATTCTCAGTCTCTAAGGAAGTCACTGCTCTGAAAAACTCTAGTGTTCATGGAGTGGTATATGTCACTGGTTCAGGCATGGACTTTGGAACCACAAACACTGTACTCAGATCTCATTAGCTACATGACTATTGGCAAATTACATAACCTATCCATGCTTCAGTTTTCTTTCTACAAAAGGATATAACAATACTGCATACCTCCTAGAGTTGTTGAAAAGCTTAAATGAGCCAATATATGTAATGTGCTTAGAACACTGCCTGGTACATGGCAGGCACTATAGAAGTGCTATTTTTAGTAATATGAGAAGACTGATAGGGATTGAAGAATATATAATTTTTTTAGGGAAACATGAGTTCCAGAGGTAGGGGAGAAGGAAGAGGAGGAGAGAAGAGAAAAAAAGGAATGGAAAGGGAAAGAAGAAGGGAGAGAAAGGGAGGAAGAGAAGAAGAGAAAAATACATTTAGAACATTTTCTTTCTTTTTCTAAGTTGGGAGAGGTAGGAGCAATACTGTATCGGACAGGATGCTTGAAACGTGAAATGTCTCTGGTAATAAAATCTTAGAGTATGTTTGTTATTGTTGTTGTTTGGAAGAAAAAAACAGGTAATGAGGAAGATCCAGAGAAAAAGTTTTCACAAGCAGTGAGTGAGAATGTAGGTAAATGGACAGCAAACGGAGAGGGATAAGCTGCGGTACAGCTGTCATAGTCGTTGTGGATTCTGCTTCAGAGAAGAGAAATCATGAGTGATAGATAAACACTTCATTTACTTCTCAGGTCTCTGGAGATAGCCCTTGTTGCAAGAGATCTTTCAGGGGCTCCTTAGTGACTTTTCCCCTTAATGGATTGATGTCTTTACAGTACAGATTATGAAAATTGGTTTTGCTTGGTCTCCTTAATGCATAACCTTTTGGTTTCTTTTTTAGTAATTGTTGGCAACTAGCTCTGCATGACAGCACTGAATACAAATACCACTGATGATGATGGAAGGATGGAAGAATGTGGGATGCATTGTACTGAAAGGGTAAGACATGATGTCTGCGTAATTGCTTCATCTCCCTTAGGATAGACAAAGTTCAAAGAAATGTGAACATGGATGACTCACAAGACATGTTCTTTGGGCTTACCCAGAATTCATTTCTCTAATTACATGAACCTTTTCTGCCTTCCTCACTCATCACCTGTGCAGTTGGGTTACAGGGCATCTTGGCAGGGCCATCAACCACCTCATGTGCACACTTCTGTTTACTGCAGCATCTTTCCAAAGCCAGAGCACTTAAAGACATTAAAGCCGCAGGAAAATAACCTTTTGAAATTGGCCTTTCGACATTTTTGCAAAACATATGGTAAGTAAGGAAGTAAGCAATTTAGAAATATCATCTTAAGTTTCATTCTTTCAAGTTTAATGGCAGTGTTGCCTGTTATTATGTGCTAATATGAGTTTAGGGAAGTCTATACTAATTGGATGTTTTTAAATTCACAATTGTGTGAGAAATTTTTTTTTGGCTAAAAACTACCTTTGAAAAGCCAAATTCCTAAAACAACTTTGTTGGAATGGCCTTTCAATTAATGTCGTTTCCCATCAGATGAGATGTTCAACAAAGAGTCATCCAGACACTTCCTCAAACTTCTGTTCCCTGGGAGTTCACTGCATAATGAGGCAGCCCTGACCACTGTGGAAGACTTTGAACATTTAGGGGTTTTCTTCTCAGTCTTGAGCTGAAATATTAACTCCATGACCTCATAGACCATACCTCTTCCTTGTTATGATTCTTGGAATATCTGAAAGCTGTTATTACCTGGACTTTTTGACAAGTTTCTGTCCCATTTCATATGAAGTGGTCACTGGACTGAACATCATTTTGGCTTATATACTAGACATCTTGAGTCCGATAGTGTTATTTGTAAACTCAGGCACTAGACTTAGATGAAATATTCCAGCATAACCTGTTGGTTAGAGTAGTCAGAATACAGTGGAACATTTACTTCCTTTTTGTTGAATCATATTTTTCTTTGCCAGAAATCTGGGATTGTGTTAACATTTTAAAAAGCAGGTATTCCTGTTCAAATCCAGAGGATAACCAACTAAAAACCGTTGTCTTTTGTCATATAGACTATTATAAAATCTGTATTTCTCTACCTACGCTATTCTGCCCTTTGTTTTAGCTAATCTAAAGAATCTATTCTATTGTCTTGACTATTATACCATGCTAGGGGCATCAAAACATAATGGTTAATGCATGTACTTTAGAGCCAGTCTACTTGGATTCAAACCTTACTCTATTCTTTCCTTACTGTGTGACTTTGGGTAAGTGACTTGATGTCCCCATGTCCCAAGTTCCTCATCTATGAAATAAGAATTAAATGAGCTAATATATGTAAAGCACATAGAAGAATGGATATAGTAAGCACTAGACAAGTATTTGCGGCTATGATTTTATGTTCATCCATTTTTCCCAGCATTTTGTCATCCGTGGACCGATTCTATTTATTAACCCAAGTGATTGATAAAAATGCAAAGAGGATAGCATCAAGAACACACCCACAGAATTCCTTCTCAGATTTCATTTTAAGTTTCAGTTCCAAGAGTAGAGGGGACATTTGCCTAGCTTTCTGCCTAGAATGTTGGAAGAAACAGCCTCACACAGTCATGGGAAGGGCTATAGAGAGAGAGCAGCATGGCAGATCTAGCCAATAGAGGGCCATAAGTTTCCATCTTCATCCTCCCAAGTTGTCCAAGTCCTAAAATGATATAAAGAGCATTTGAAAGTTGTTGTGGGCTCTCAGTAGAATGTAGGGTTTAGGTGAGAGTGCTGTATAAAGAAAGCAAGATAACATGCCTAACCAAAGTTCTGCAGTCTAGAGAAGGGGGTGCATATCAGAAAGATGCAGGGTGACTAGTCTACACTAAAGTTTGGATTAGGACTTAGCTGTGTCTGCAGGTGCAAAGCCAGGGGCAGAGAACAAGCTGGTTGGTGCCTACAGAGCATTCATTTGCCAATGAAGAAAGAGTACTTTATCACTCCTGCCAAGTACCAAACCGAATGAGTTACCTCTGGAGCAAAAGACTAGCAAGGGGTTGATCAAGACCTAAAAGCAGATACCTCCCTCTCCAGTGATGCCTTGAGGCAGTTGTATTATACACTGTCCCAATTACACTTCTTGTATACCTGAGTTTTTCTGAACTATTGTGATTACATGAAATGTATATACACTACATAATTAAAGACCTCCCCACACACACTCCCTAAGTTTCCCACCACCACCTCTTTTTGTATGATAGTGCTCTTTCATCCTCTTACCACTTTGAAGGGCTCAAGGGCACTCCTACAACTGTATTGGGGTGAAAAGCACATGTTGTTGAAGCGCTGTAGATGAGGTAGAATACAAATACTTCATGCCGTCCAGTTATACTGAAATGGCTTTACACATTAAACAGCTAATGTAAGCATTCCCTATGATTGCTCTCCATTTAACGTAGTATAAGCTACTGGCCCTCACACTTTGAGGGTCACTGCAGATACAATTGGTTAAAAATAACAGAAAACTTTGCTCAAGCTCATTTAGATAATAGCATTTATTAGTTACAGGAGAGGAAGTTCAGATGTAGGTCAGGCTTCAGGACATTGTTGAACCATTGGCTCAAGAATGTCTTGAGGATTCCAGTTTTCTTCGTCTCTCTATTTCTCTCCCCACAATGTCAGATTCATCTTGTTATGACTGTAGGCTGGTTTCCAGGCTGGGCCATGTGCCTCTTCAGACATGTGCATTTAGAGGAAGAGCAGCTTTTCTCTCTCAAGAGTCAGAGAAAAAGCTGAGTGATGGCTCTATCAGGGTTGTTTCTCAATTCTTTCTAATATCAAACCAATTATTGCAAAGGGGCATGGGATTATTTGTAGATCAAGCACACCTCCCTAGAGGAGACATTAATTCCCCAAACTACACCGCTGCTACACAATGCCACAGAACGTCCACAACCATTCTTGTTCAATCTGAAGAGAGCAATGGAGTCTTTCCCAGAATACACAAATATAAGCCAAAATTTTCACACAATTTAGGGGCCTCACAGGGCCTCCCAAAGCATGCTGACAGCTCCTCTAGGAGTCCACGGACATCAGGGCTATAAACTTCTCATCTGAACACTGATCCATGGGGTGCAGTCATTGTTACAGTATGCCTTCTTTTTGGTATTCTGGAGCCAGAAATTGCCACTGTTTTCCCTTCGATCTCCAGAGAAGCAAGGGGATTGTGTATATGCCAGGATTGCTTTTCATCTCACCTGACATGAAGTCAATTTCTCCAGGAGTGCCAGCTTTGTTCTTTCTCCTTCCTTTGTTTTATGGTCTTCTTCCAACTCTTCACACACTCCTCAGACCCCCATCTAGTTGTCAGCTTACACTGATCCTTCCTTTCTCTTTGCCTTAGGCTCTTCCTTAAAAATCATCTCCTTAGTTCCTACACTCTGCATCTAACTATCCCGGTTTTTAATATACAAGTCTATCAAGCTCTTACTGTGGGGTAGGCATGCTAATTGTTTTATCCACATTAAATTGTAAGATCTTCACAATAACCTCATTGGGAAAGTAGTATTTGTCTTGCTCTAAGATGAAGAAGTAGCTGCACAGAGAGGTTAATTAGTGAGGTACAGAGTTGGATTTGAACCCAGATCTTCATTTCACTATAGGTCATATGTCTTTCTGTAGCCCCATCATATCCCTAGACTTTTTATGCTCTCCTTATGCCTTTCTCGATCTCAGTTCTGAGCATGACAAAAAAGGGACTAACACCTCAAAGAAGTTCTTATTAAAGACCTCTTAGCATTTTAAATATTCCAGATCTCACATTTATATAAGTCATGAAAATACTGGCTCTTAATCCAGAGCTCACCCTTCAACTCACAGTTGCTATAGGGGAGGGGAGCTTCAGCCTGGTTCCTTATTTGGTGCTCTCAAGAAAGGGAGAATTTGTTTCACTAATCACAAAATTTAAATTTTTTTTCTACTGCTCCTTGAAATGTCTTAATTTGACCCAGTAATCTGAAATACTTGGCTTGTGATTTTTAAGCAAAAGACATAATCATTTTCTACCCTTTTTTTAGTCATAATGCTCTTCGACACTCTTTTTTTTTTTTTCATTTTTCTCACCTTACTCATGGAGACCAGTCCTCTTCTGCACATTCCAGTCCGAGGAGGCAGTTCACAGACAGAAACAGTCTTTCCATAATGCTGTTATTATGATGAAAGACAGAGCTCTTCTTTCAAAGCCGTTTGCTTGAAGTAACCATAATTACAATGTTCTATGAAGCTGATAACAAAATCAAATACCTTTCTCTCCTTGAGTCAAAGAAAAATATCTTGCTATTTTTGACATGTATATAACTAACGTCTGCAAAACTGAATGTAACACACCTCCATGTAGGGATGAAACAGAAAACTGAAGCTTGGGAATCTTTGCAGTATTGAAACTGCACTCTGATAGAATGACAGAGTAAATAAAAGAAAACGGGACTTTGCAGATGGATAGGGAAAGGCTGGGGTAATATTATCAACATTGAGCAAGTGATATGGCACAGCTCCTATCACAGCAGATGCCAACCTTAGGCCTGGGACAGGGTAGAGGCCTCCAGCCACACCAAGTGTGGCAGTTTAGATGTTAAAGGAAAGGGTAGGGAATTCTGGAGAGTCCTGGAAGAAGTGCCGTGAAATCAGGTGCATTCAGGGACATTAGGACAGTGACTACTTGTTTACTGAATGTAAATACTCCAAACATAGCTTCTCCCTTAAAGGTGTGAGCCTGTTGTATATCAGCTTAGAGAAAGAGTGATAAGTGATCAGACATCCCAGGGTTCCCGGCACAGTCCCAGTTTATACCTGTTATTCCAGTTTCATTATCAATACCAACCTTCTATTAGGATGACCATGTAATACAATGGAATATTACTCAGCTATCAGAAAGAACAAGTTCTCAACATTTGCTGCAACATGGACGGCACTGGAGGAGATAATGCTAAGTGAAATAAGTCAAGCAGAGAAAGACAATTATCATATGATTTCTCTCATCTATGGAACATAAGAACTAGGAAGATCGGTAGGGGAAGAAAGGGATAAAGAAAGGGGGGTAATCAGAAGGGGGAGTGAAGCATGGGAGGCTATGGACTCTGAGAAACAAACTGAGGGCTTCAGAGGGGAGGGGGGTGGGGGAATGGGATAGACTGGTGATAGGTAATAAGGAGGGCACATTATTGCATGGTGCACTGGGTGTTATACGCAACTAATGAATCATCAAACCTTGCATCAGAAACCAGGGATGTACTGTATAGTGACTAACATAATGTAATTAAAAAACATTAAAAAACAAAAAAAAGTATCCCTGATTGGACAATGTATGACATAGCTACTCTAATGAAAGGACACAAAGACAAAATGAGATTCTCTTTAAAGCAGAAAGTCATAGGCAGGGAAAGACCTTGGCATCTGGAAGGAGCAAACAAACAAAAGGTAACAAAGAAAAAACATCCCCACTAATTATCTGACAAAGACTGTGGAGTTTTCAGGGTAATGTAGGGAGTCAAGGACACAGCCAAAGATAGTGCCTGATAACATAGCTGCCAATCAATCCCATTGCCAATGCTCCCACAAAAGTAAGAGCTGGAGGAAAGGCCAAAAACACAGGGAAACTTGGTAAGGAGACCCCTGCAGCCACAATAAGCAAAACAAAAGACAACTCAAAGAATGGCCTGGGCTGCCTTGTATGGCCATGGAAGTTGTGCACCACTCAGGAACAAGAGACTATGATGTGAATGCCGCTCTTAGAATTGACCAGTTCACAGTCTGCATGTGACACTCTCCAAGGTAGCATTATTCCTGTTCTTGGTGTCCACACATCGACCTAATTTTTTATATATATGCTTTTTATTATTTAAATTTCTTTTCTGAAACCCTTACAAGCTCTTCAACCATTTGGATGATTTGTTCAGGTTATATGCAAAACTTCCATGGTATTAATTATTTGGCAACCTTGAAGAAGGGTAATCTCTCCATCCTACCATCAAGAAAGAATGTCATAGACTGCATTTTAAAAATAAGGGAGAGAAAGTGATGATCAAAGATTCATTAGGGATTCTCCCACACTCCAGAACAATTTACAAAGTGCACACTCTTATCTGTTCACAGGCTGTATCACTTCCTTTGTATAATATCCTTTTGTTTGACAGGGAGTGCAATTAAAGAACATCACACATTATACAGTGGGCAAGGATAGTCAAGGAGATTGCGTTTATTATAATCCTAATATCATTAAAATAGGCATCTTTCAAATCATCATGGAAAATAAAGATGTACTAGTATATTCCAAGCTCTCTCACAGTGGGTACAAATAAGGAATTCATTTACATTAATACCCTCAAAATTGTAATATCTTCAAGTCCCTATTTTCATTGCTAGAACTAAATGGAGAAATAATTTTTTTTTCTCTGACAAGAGTATCAAAGGTGGCTAAATTAAAATGCAAATGGGGGGATCTCAATGATCTAAAATGATATTTTAACGGTAGTCAGGAGCTGAAAAAAATTAGCATAGTTTATACGTAGCTAATAGCTCTTTAGATCACACCCACCTTCATGACTTTGTACCATTTTATTCTTTGATAATGTCCTAACCTTTCAAGCTGTTGAGATCCTGTCCATTCTCAAAGGACTGCTGTATGAAGTTTTCCAGATCCCTTCTACAAAAAGCAATGTCTCTCCACATTCCGTCTACATCTATTTCATGGTGTGCACTGGACTGCACTTTGTATCATATATATTTGTACTTATCCAGTCATCTCTAACAAGCTCTAATGGAAACTTATTAGAGAGCCATTCCTCACTCATATTTATATCTTGCTATAGTATTATGGACAATATGTTAGACAAGTTAGAAATGACTTAATATTTATTTAATCAGATTAGGGAATAGCAGGCTCATATAAATCTATACTCAGCATTTATGAAAGGGACTGTTATACCAATTTAAAAAAAAGTCTTTTTCAGTACAAATTCCTCTTAGAAAATGTCCAGTGTGGACCTGCTTTATTTTTATTTCAGCAGGACAACCTCCCTCCTCCCATACATATGTATCAGTTAGAATCACATTTTGCTGTAAATAACAGAAACATGAATATATAGACTTAAGTAGACAGAGGTTTATCTTATATTTTTGTCCTGTAATGTGGGCCTTCGGACAGAAGCTAGTGGTAAAACCTGGAAATAGTAGGGCGATAACTGGCATCCAAACAATAAGAGAATTTTTGAGTCCAAAAGAGTCACAGTCCTCTCATCTATACGTTATTCATTCATCAAAGCTTTATCATAAACCTATTGTAGTCCTGTCTATTATCAAGAGACACTAAAATTATATAAAACCGTCCATGCTTTCCAGCAGCAAACAATTCAGTATCAGCATGTAGGTAGGATGATTCACAGTTAAGGTGAGCTTGGATCTTAAGAACCCCATGATCTTAAAGGAATGGTCTATGGATTCCTTCACAACAAGATTAAAGAAAAGAATCCAGCTCCTGGAAGGGATTCTCTAAAACCTTAGGCATATGCTAAGAGAATCCAAAAATGTAAAGAGAGATTTGTGATTTACAGCTAACTCTTGGTAGTTTTTGCATGCCATTTGCTCACACTGTGGAGAAGCGTGGGTGGAATTCATGCAATTGTATGTAGCAAGCAGTGCATAAAGCATGGAGGAAGAAGGGTGGTGGGGCAAAGTAGAGATATAAGCATGACTTTTGACATAATTGTCTCTTTGGGGATTATGGTGTTAAAGAGTGATTCTAAGATCTGGTGTTGAAAAGAAATACTATCAGGACTCAGTTAATTTTGTCACAAAATTAGTGTATGTTTCATTAGAAAATTTCATGTTTTCATCTTGCCAAACCGGCTCAGTAGAAATTAGCTGGCCACTTCTCAGGTTAGCTTGGCACTAAGGTGATACATGCTCTTGCCCACTTAGTAAGTAGCTGTTAAAATGCAAACAGGGCCCTGAGACACCAGGAATATGGGATGAAGATAACCACTGACCAAGCCTACCATACTGCAATCCACAGCAGGCCTAAGACAAAATTTAAGCCACATAGATAGTAGTGGTATGGAAGAATGTTTCAGAACCTCAGTTAAGTTTCAGAACATTCCATTCAATGTTTAGATAACATTGTGGCCTGGGCTTTTGAACTGTGAAAGCCAGATAGTGAAAGAGCACTAGTGCCCTTTAATTCAGTAAGAAGACATGTACGTATGCACTCCCCCAACTCCATTTTTGGCTCTGGTTCTTAAATTCCAGTCCTCTGCCTGATATTCCCTTGATCTATAAAATTCTAGCCTTTGTTCTTACTGATATACCTTCTTAATTCTCCTAATGTCATTTTAGCATCATTTTCAGAGTGGGAGGAAAGAATAAATGTTCATGGTCAATCCACCATTTTTAACTGGAAATTAATCTCCCAGATTCTCCAAGCCTTTGTGGGACTACATTATGGAAATATGAGGCATGCCACTACATTCTCTGAGCACTGAGTTCAACCAAACAACTCCAGAATCGAAGCTTGAGTACCGCCCAAAATATTCAAGGTTTGAATTTTTTTATGAAATTTCAGAAAACTCAAGAGATAAAATGGACATTTACTAACAGTTTCCAAAATAGGCATTTGTATCAAATAGCCATTTTGTGACCGAAAACATGGTGTGCTTTTATTAGTTGTGTTTTGTTGTCTGCTGGTAGAAGGCTTTAGAAAGAATTTAGGTCACTGAGTGATATAAGCAAAATTCCCAGAATAACTATGGAGGCAGTGTGGTCAAGTGGAAAAAACATGAGCATTCACATTAGACAGGCCTGGAGTCTCAACCCAGCTGAGTCCCAGCCTAATCACTGAATCAGTGTGCCATGTGTTAGTAATTATACTTACTTCACTGAAATGCCACAAGACATCAATAATATCACATGGGTAAAATGCCAACCATGAATCCCCTCCCCTTCTTCTTCTGGCCACAGCTCTGAGCATGGGAGGCGGCCGGCATTAGAGCATTAGAGCACATGATTCTTCAGTTGCTACAGAAGAGTAACACATCCTGGTCACAAACAGCCTTCTGAGGAATCCTGGTGATGGGAAGTTGTGTACAACTAATTCCCACCAAGAGAAATTGTACCCACTGTGACAGGCAACCTGCTTGCTCAAGACAGAGCGGCCCATGAAGCAAGTACCACATTTGACCTGTTGCTGAGATTTAGACACTGACGGCATCTGGGCTCGCTGCCCAGTGCTCCTTGTGGCTATGAATCAACATTGTGACAGAGAGGGCACTGGGTCAACTACATTCCATTAATGGTTCAAAGTGTTTCATTTAGATTCTTACAGCAAAGGAGAAGGAATATGGAAGATATACAGCTTAGGATGAACAGAAGCCTGATGGAAATAGACACATAAGGATTTTTAAATGTAAATCTGAAAAAAGCAAAGTCCTAATGAACTCACACAGCCTCGTTGTCAGAATTAAATCTTCTAACCCGGTGGTTCTCGTATTTTTCCTACCATTACTGGAAGCAGGCCACAGGTTTCCTAAAGGGGCTCTCAGAGCTTGAAAAGCCCCATCAGGTGATTCTGCTGGTGCTCATCTCAGCAGGGCAGCTCATCTTATTGCATAGTGTGTAAAATTAGGTCATATTTTTTATGCAGCTTGTTTTTAAATCAATTTGGAAACCTGATGGGGAAAAATTAACATTCGTTGGGTAGGGCGTAGAATTCTAAGCTTCTTTGCATTTTTGGAAAGGACATTTTACATTCTCAAAATATCTTCAGATTCTCTTCTAAATACAGTTTTCATATTGTCTTCTCTTACACAGTTTTCTTACCATTTATTAGCTACGTTAAGTCCATAGGAGCAACTTTTTTTTTAAAAGATTGTATTTGTTTATTTGAGAGAGAGAGACACACACATGGAGAGTGAGAGAGCATCGGCAGGGGGGAGGGGCAGAGGGAGAGAGAGAAGCAGACTCCCCACTGAGCAGGGAACCTGAGGCGGGGCTCAACCCCAGGACCCTGAGATCATGACCTGAGCCAAAGGCAGACGCTTAATGGACTGAGCCACCCAGATGCCCCCATAGGAGCAACTTTTAAAGAAAAATATTTAGAAGCTACTCACTCTACATTTCATTAATGTTAACTACCTCTTGTATTCATTTATTTTGGGGAAAAGGTGAGGTTTATTTCATATGATAGAATGGAATAAGACACACACTTACGAAAAAGATTCCAGGACCAAGAAAAATTGGATAAAGAAAACAAATTCTCTACATGCCAAATATATAGACATAATTGTTTGGAAGTAAATTTCAGGAGAGAATATGTGATTACAGATGGGATTTGAGTATAATATTTTAACCTATCTTCAAACATGGCTCATTTGTTTCATTTTGTTTTCCATTAGGGCACAGATGGTGTTTAAAAATTCATTCTGGGCCATGTCTAACTATAATTTCTTGAAATGGATGACTGCCATAAGTATGCATGATGACTGAGTTTGGAGAGAATTTCAGTTTAATTATACACACTGTTGCAGTTATTATTAAAATAAAATCTGGGTGCTGATTCAGCATGGCTTTCTGGTGGGGACATTATTTTGTAGGTGATTTAATTAATTCCATTCATATGCGACTGACTAATGGCATCTAGAGTGAGTGGATATATTTTCGTTGTGAGAGTGAAGTACTTTCTCAATATTAGTTATTTATCAGTATGAGAATAATAGCAAATGACAAATAGACTAAAGTGAATCCTGAGTTACTTTATGTATGGTCATTGATTTGGGGGGAATAAAACCACTTTTACTGTATCAAATCAAACAGCTAATAGTTAAATTGTGTCATGAGATGGAGCTGTTACTCTCTGAGGGTCTTCCAAATGAGTGCTAACTAATTAGGAAATCCATGAATTTTTGTTACAAGACTACTTGTGACTCAATAGTACATGTCTTTTACCAAGGCCAGCTCTCACCCTCCATTATAGTCAAGTCAGTAGTATCCAGTATACTGATTACATGCACCAAAAATGAAAACACATTCTTCACATTTACAAATGGGAACCAAGCACTGATTTAAAGGGATAACCAATAAATAATGCCAGATACGTGGTGAGAAAATAGTCTTATTTATTCAAAATTATACAAGCACTAGGCATATACAGTCCTTCAAGGTTTTTTTTGTTTGTTTTTTCATTTTTTTAATTAGCTAGGTCAGGGAAATTATATTCTTCTTCGTTTCTCTCCCAGGAGTTACCTTGGTCTGCAATGAATCCTTTAGAAAAATCTCTGACATTTTTACTTCCGTGCAATATGTTAACTATGAACAAATGATCGTACATATCAGTCAAATGTAAAGTATTACTTATATTGTCATTAAAGCCTGATTATTAATGCAGAAGCTCATGGAAGGTAAGGCTAATCCGAACAACATGTTATTTCCTTTTAGTCCAGAAGGTAAGGTTAATCTGAACAACATATTATTTCCTTTTAGTCCATAATCTGCCATTTTAAAATCATGGTTAATAGAATGCCCACAATAGAAAGATCTGTTTAAAGGAAAATGAAGAATATATTCTGCATCTCATTTATATTTTGTTGTGTTGAAAAGCAGACCAACAGCTAGTCTGTGAATGTGATATAAAGAAGAGGATATACTTCTTTGTTTCAAAAACCTTAAGTATTCCTTTTAACATTGCATTTCCAAAGCCTTGCTATTTAAAATATTAGTCCCTACTTTATCAACTTATTAAATTTAAAGGATCTAAAATTTAATTAAAAGAAAAAATAAATAAAATTTAATTAAAAGAGTCAAAGCAAAACTTGCCTGCATTAAAAAAAAAATCCCAATTTCTATTTCCATTCTCTTGGTTCTTAGAAAATAAAAGGTAGAATTATTGTACTATTATTTGCTTGTCCTAGTGTAATAAATGTCAGCTGTCTGGATGATTTCAAATCTGCTAGCTTGCTATGGTCACTGCATCCTTTTACATTTAGATGGGGATTAAGGAGAGCACTTGTGATGAGTACCAGGTGATGTACGGAAGCGCTGAATCACTATATTGTGCTCGTGAAATTAATATTTCACTGTATTATACTGACTGGAAATAAAAACTTAGAAACAAACAGGAAAACCACAAAATTGTTCAAATATCCCGACTTACCCAAGGATGAAAGCTTCTTGTTAAGAGGATGGTGAGCAGCATGGAGGTTTAAGCTTCTCAAACTCTGGTTCTAGGAGTCTCCTGTGATTTCTGACCTTTTCATCTCTGCTTTCATTTCACCTCCTGAGAACACTGTCTCCTTCCATGAAGAAGATTCTTCCATGAAGAATCAATAAGTTGGACACCAACCTGATTGTCCCCCCTTCACTTGTAAGACCCCCTTCCCCAGAGTTTCATCCAATCAAGGCTTTCTTTTTTTTAATTCAATTAACCAACATATAGTACATCATTAGTTTCAGATGTAGTGTTCAATAATTCATCAGTTATGTATAACACCCAGTGCTCATCACCTCACATGTCCTCCTTAAAAACGATCAAAGCTTAAACTGTAGTCAGTTTAAGGGAGAGTTTGGGAGAGAGGCTAGGTGGGGGGCAGGGGGATGTTACAATATAGCACATAGAGCAAACAACTAACAATTTTTTCTTAGGTATCTCTATCTTTTAAAACATCTTTGCATTCTAACCACTAGGTAATTTTTACTGTTTTTCACTCCTCCTGAGCTCCAGCTTCCCACCAACTCACAACCAGCTTTATGTCCTCTGACCTTGCTCATCTCCTTCCTGATAAGTTTACCCTCCCCACTCCAAGGTCCTGTTTGCTTCTTTCACCGAACAGAACTGGGTCTCTTCATCCAGCCCCAGTTCATAAAGGCATGACCGGGCCAGGGTTAGAGGGCATGAGGGTTATTTTCCAAACTAAACTCACCCTTCCCTCCTGGTCTTCTAGGGAAGAATTCTACAGTAATCAGCTGGTGTTTCCCTCCTACGTTAGGTAGCTATTTTGCAATTGAGGACTTAGAATTTGGCTATGAGATGAAAGCAAGCAGTGGATAATGAGAATTTGGAAGAATTGTCAAACTTTGAACCTATTGTAAGGTTCATAAATAAGGCAATTGAGGCCTAGAGAGGTTAGGAGCCTTGCTGGAGGTCATTGGGCACTTTCTTTTCTTTCTTTCTTTCTTTCTTTTTTTATAATAAGCCTTCACCTGTGCACAGCCCCTTACAGTTTGGAAGGCTCTTTAGCTGCCCCATTTCATCCAGTACTCACACCCCTCCATGGTGTCATAATGAAGAGGCTGAGGCTCTAGGCGGCCAGATGAGGTTAGGCAATTTTTTTTTTTTTAAGATTTTATTTATTTATTTGACGGAGATAGAGACAGCCAGCGAGAGAGGGAACACAAGCAGGGGGAGTGGGAGAGGAAGAAGCTGGCTCCCAGCGGAGGAGGGGAGCCCGATTTGGGGCTCGATCCCAGAACACCGGGATCACGCCCTGAGCCAAAGGCAGACGCTTAACGACTGCGCCACCCAGGCGCCCCGCCCCCATAGAGCACTTTCAAAAGGAAGGCGGACGCAAGAGTCTGGTCCAGAGCTGTTTCCATGATCTCATGAAACAACTCAATTTTTCAGAAGCCAAATAGCATTTCAGCTCTGTGTATTTAATTTTCGACTGTGTTGCCAGCAAAGGTCCCACAGGGAAGAATACAGGCGTATAGCAGGGGAGGCACACAGCTACTGCACACCTAAATCATATTATCTCAGATACTCTGATATGTTCCCTATTCATTTTTTTAGTTTTCTGTTACCATTCATGAATAATTCTTTCATTTCTAGGCATGATGTTGATGTTATGGAGGGCAGTTTTCACATGATTTTACTAAAATATTTTGCAGCCTCTATTAGGGATAAAATACCAAAATGAAGCCTTCTTGTTCTGATTCACAAGAGAATGAGTTGGTTGAGTTTTTATGTTACTAGAAAAGCCGAGGTGGTGTTGGTGGGGGTGAGGAGTAGAAAGAGAAAGAGAGAGATGGTTATAGTGGAGAAAAAGGCAAAGGGCAAATGATCAAAGTCAGTCATGTTGATGAAATATGCCAAGAAAAAAATATTTAGCCATTATCCACTAGCAGAAATTAAATATCTTCTATAATAAATTAAGTTCCTAACACTTCTGTCTTAAATTTGCTGTACTACCTAAGTAGTTTACAAATGTTAAGAAAATATGAATAATAAACCTGAGAGTTAGACTTGAATGAAATGACTGAGAGAAGCTACAAGATAAAGGGAAAAAATGTATTCAAACCACTTCTGTTGATGAAAAGGAAGAATGTCTCCTCAGCCAAATTCAGACATTCAGCAACAATCTTGGTTGCAAACATTTGTCCAAACAGTCAACAGGACAGAGAAAATGCTCCTGTGAGAACAGTAACTAGATCTGAGGGCTCTGGTCTTTGAAGTTTAAAATATTTCCCCAGAACTGCCACATTCTTCTTTCTCTTCTATCCCACTGGAAGATCACAAAAGTAAATTCTCGTTTGTTCCCTTTCTGTGATCCTGCCAAAAATACACACTCACTGATAAAGCCCACCAGTGATTCATTACATACCATCATTCCAAGGTTTCCAGTATAAATGCCATATTAAATAAGTCTCTTCTGTTTTATTAATGCCTAACAGACATTTAATAGTAATGATGGTGCCAATGATTCTTACTGTATCATACCATTAAAACCCAGATGTTTCTGTACAAAAAGAAGCAAAGACACCAGCCCCTGGGTTCTTTCCCTTCATTCTCATTTCCTTAGCAGTGGCTGAGCTGAGATTCATTCGAAAGCAGAAATAGCAGGCTGTAACCATTCTTTCCATATTTTCATTTACTCTATAGATCAATTCTATTTTCTATATTCCTCTAGTCATTATTGACTAAGAGAGGAAAGAAAGACAGAAAGACAGAAAGAAAAGAAGGAAAGAAAAAAAAAGAAAGAAAGACCAAGAGGGAGAAGACAAAAGGGGAACAAGTTCTGGTGAATTAAAATTTAGGTTAAGACTCTATATTAAAGATGCCTGGGTGGCTCAGTTGGTTAAGCATCTGGCCTTTGGCTCAGGTCATGATCCCAGGGTCCTGGGATCATGTCCCACATTGGGCTCCTTGTTCAGTGGGGAGCCTGCTTCTCCCTCTGCCTGCTGCTCCGTCTGCTTGTGCTCTCTCTGACAAACAAATAAATAAAAATGTTTTTAAAAAGATTCTATATTTATTTTTAAATTTCTTAACATGGAGCAAACAAACAAATATATCCAAACAATACACATTCTAATTTCCTGGTATTTCATATATAACTGTCCCATGTGTTCCTTTCCTGAAGCCCTAGTCTTCCCCAGAGACTTCATCCAAAGCATTAATTTATTTACCAGTGAATGAAGATGACCATGGCTGCCACAAGTCCTAGCACATGTCAGTAAACTGGTGTGCAATGAAGACACCGCTCAACTTATGTTTTCTACGTTGGGCTTGTCCCTAAGGGAAACTCTAAAACCCATTTCTGTTTGATACTCTGTAGGAAGGACCTGGGACCTGGACTTGCCTTGTGGAAGCACTTGAGCTTCTGAAAGCCTCTAACTGTTATGATGGCCTCCTCCAGACCTATCCATTCTTGGTCCTGACTAGAATCCCCAGTTCCTACCTTGCCCAGCCATCTGAGTCATGTGGGTAAAATGATCCTGGACGAATATTGTTCTTACTGCCTCTGCAGATGTTAACCCCCAAACACACCAAAGTCCCAGAGGTAAGGAAGATGTCTAAGTTGGCTAGAGCAGCATGCAGGAAGTGAGAAAGATAATGTAAACTATAATTCTGCTCTATCCAGGCACTGTCCTAGAAATGAATGCCTGTTATATTACATTGGCCTGCGGTCCCACAAGGAGATTTTCATCATCACAGAGCATCTCATCATTGTTTTCGCAGCTCAGTAGAGTGACAATGCTCAGAAGTGGGGAAAGAATAGTGACAGAAATAGCACCAACCATCTCCCACATCTGCGTTATAATTCCTTATACATATAGCAGCAGGATCTCCAGAGATGCTCTCTAGCCAGAGTTCCATACTCTATAGTGCCAAAGCAAAACCCAGGAAGCTGAAACATAGAAATACAGAAATTGTCAGAGAGTATCAGTCACCGAGAACATCTGATTTCACCTTTTTAAATACAACTCCAATTTGCCCCTTCCTCCTTCATCCCTTTCCTGCCATTGACCTCATTCAGCTCTTCACTACTCTATTCTCCACTTTTAATCCCCCTTTAAAATACCAGACAGTCAGTAAAACAGGGATGAAAAAATGTAAGTACTGCTACCTCTTACTTTAGGTATTTATAGTTGGCATCTTTTCATGCTGTGTTATCAAGGCATGGAGGGGACTCTAGGCCAGGTTTTGCCTGTTCCAGCAAGGCTTCTAGAACGCTGAGGGTTCACAGATGGATCCTCTGCCTCGGACGCAGTTCTATGTAGTCAACAGAATGCTGGCCTGAGATGCACAATACCTTGCTCTGTCTCCGCTTCTGTGGCCTTAAAGTCACCATTCAGTGCCCTACGAAAGGGCTTGTCCAGCAAACAAGATGGGCTGTCTCAGAGAGACTATAAGTCTTGGGATGTGACTGAGTGCTTGCCATGTTAGCGCATGTTTGACATGGCCAATACTGAACTCATGATCTTATCTCCTACTTCCACATCCAACCAGACCAGTTCCCCTTAGCATCTTCCCTTGCTGTGTGAAAGGCAGTGCTTTCTACCAGAAACCTGAGCATCTTCCTTGACTCTTCTTTATTCCCCACATCTAACCAGTCACTGCATTCACAAATATCCTTCATGTCAGTCTTCCCTGTCCAAGCCCACTGCCCCTGCAGTTCGGGTTCATGGTCACTGCCTTTAACTGCACAAGTCACTGGACTAGGCTTCAGGTGAGCTCTTCCAGGATTCCAGTCTTGCTTTCTCTCCAATCTGTTCCTCACCCTCCTGCCTGGCTGAGCTTTCCGAAATAAAAATTTGATAATGTCAGCCTGCTTGTTCCTCTCCCACTCCCCCTGTTTGTGTTCCCTCTCTCGCTGGCTGTCTCTCTCTCTCAAATGAATAAATAAAATCTTTAAAAAAAATTTTGATAATGCCACTCTTTCTTAGAACTCTTCAGCTGTTTCTCAGTGTTATAAAAATAAAATCCCGACTCCTTAGCCTGTCTTAGATCTTGCCCCATCAACTTTTCCAGACTAGTTTTCAGTTCCTCCTATTAAACCAGCAGTAGTTAACCCCATTGAGGTCCCTCAACACGATTGACAGATTGACCATGGCACCTGTGAGCCAGCCTAGATGCTGTACCAACACTAGATGCTGGAAAGATTTCGGTATTATGGCTGTAAATCCACCAAGTCTCAGCATAAGGTTTGCAAACAGATAGTAGGTGGTCAACAACTCTTGGTAGAATGGCTGAATGAATGTTAGGATGTTAGGTTTAAATTGCTTTGGGGGCATGGATCTTGTTATATGCTTTTTTTTGTTCCGCCAAGAGAGTAAATATAGTAAAAGGCATAGGAAACAAGAAATACATATTTTTAAAAATTGAACACTATATTTTTTTATTTTAACTCGGAGTTGCTGTAACAACTGGCTGTAGTTTTAATTAAAAAAAAAAAAAAACACGCTCTGCCTTTTTTGTAAAAGGTTTCGTAGCCTCAGCTCCCAGCTAAAACCATCGAGGATCCTGGTTTCCCACCCCTTCCAGTGGCCTGATGTGCGGCAGGGGAGGAGCAATGAACAATCTGGGCCTGAGGAGCAAGGAGCGCGGGATGGGGGAAGTCCCGGAAGTCATTGACCAGAGCAAGCGGCCGCCTCAGCGAGATCTGCTTGGGCTGAGGTCCCAACAATAACAGGCGCGCGGGCCGGGAGGGGCTGCCGGGGGCCCGAGCTTGGGGGCGGAACGCGGATTGGGAGAGGCGGGTGGGACGCTTTCCTAAGGCTGCAGGGGATTGGAGGAGAGAGATGAGGGGCGGTTGAGCTCAAGGAGTGGGCCGGGGAGCTAACGGGCCGACCTACGAGAGAGCGTGTTGATTGGAAGGCGCTGAAGGAGACGGACCGGAGCCAACTGCGGATTGGCCGTGAAGGGCCGAGGAGGCGTGGTCAGTGCGCGCCGGAGGGAGCGCGAGGGAGCAGGGTGCTGGCCTCCCTGCCAGCTAGCCGGAGCCCCGGGCGTGTGCTGCGAGCCGGGGTCGTGTTGAGGAACGCGGTGTGGTAGGCGCGTCCCCCAAGCTCCTCCGCAGCCGCCTTCCGCGGTTCGAGTACCCCACTTCCTTCCCTCCCTTTCCCTGCGCTCTGGTCTGGGGTCTCGGGACAGGGAGCGGAGGAAAGGAACTAAAGCCGAGGAGGCGAAAGCGGACCAAGGGGCAGAGAGGGTCCTGGCGCGGGGCGTAGCGCGCGCTGCCGAGCTCTCCCGCCGGAGCCGCCGCCTCCTCGCCCGGGGCGCTCGCACTATGCAGGCTGACTGCCGGCCGCCGCGATGGGGAGCCGGGCGATGGTGAGAGCCGGGCTCAGCCCTCACGGTCTTCGAGTCCGGGCCGCGGCCGCCGCCCCCGCCCAGGCCGTGCTCCCCCTCTCCCGTCCTCTCCCTCCCCGCTCCAACTCCTCCTCCTCCTTCCCCATGCCTATGTTCCTCCTGCTCCTACTTATCCTGGTCCTGCTGCTAGAGGACGCCGGAGCCCAGCAAGGTGAGTGGTCCCTGGGGTGTGCGCGGCGCGCGGAGTCCCTGGGGCGGCGGGGGCACAGGGGGAGCCTCGGGGATGCCGGGTCTCCGGGATGTGACCCGAATCTGCAGATGTGCGGGGGAGGTGCGGTGCGCCTCGGTGCCTGGCCAGACCTGGCCCTGCACTCGCTGGGTTGAGTTGCAAAGGTGGGCTCTGCCTGTTGTCCCCCAAGTTGGCGCGGCTTTACTTTTTGACAAGCCTTTGGTTTGTCTGAAAAGAGAGAAGCGAGAGCCTGCTATGAAGGCCTCCTTTTTGGTATTGGATTCTTCTGGGGAAAATCTTTGGGAGGAAAAAAGAGAAGTTTGGGAGGTGTGACCCCTAAAGTTAGGCTACACTGATGGCCAGAGTAGAAAGGCAAGATAATTAATAGCATCTTAAACCAATTAAAGGCAAGTGGCGATAATTATCGTCTTTTGTGAAAGTGCTCGGGTTCAAAACGGAATGACATTGATTCTGGTTAGCTTTGAGTCTTGGATTCAGGACATGCCCTTTATGATGCCTTACTATATTATTCCTGTTGGTGGTCTGGATTGCCTGGGTCAGACAGTCTGACCCAAAGCAACATGCTGTGTTCCCAGATGGAGCATTCCGAGTTAAAAGGGTAAGCCCTTCCAGAAAGTGACAAAACTTTTTTCCATCCACAGTCCTTGAAATACCTATTTCAGAATTGAGCAGAATTGTTTCTTGAGTAATCATCATAATGGAAAGAGAATGCAGGGCTGATTTCTCCTCCGCCCTTTAGTACTATTTTCAGGCATTGAACCACAATTTTTGAATCAGTTTGGCATCAGTTATTGAACACATTTTTCCATTGCATTTCCTTCTTTATTGCAGTGAGAAAGATATGGGTTGGATTGTTACTTATTGCTGGGAAGATTTTTATTTTAAGTTGATCTCCATGTTTAAGTCCAGCTGAAATGTTGCTCTCATATGGATTTCAGTAAAGTGTGGAATCATGGCTATAAGCCTGTCATCATGAAGATGCTGAAACTTTGACAGGCATTTGGAAGTATAATCTAACAATAAAGAAAAATATATTTGGTAAACTGACCTCTTTTAGCTCTAGGCACATTTCACATAGTGTAACTTTAGATGCTCAGCATTTAGGTTTTTAGTTAGATCATCTTCTTAAATAAATTCTTAAACATCAGCACTTAATAAAGTGTGAAATCCTTTCCCCCACTGAAGTTTTAGAGTGTATGCTTGTATTTTCCTTCTAGTAGGAGAAACAAAAAACAACAAGAAGGCTTACATACGGCCAGCACTAATTGGGACTTACTTTGTGGCAGGCACAGTTCTAAGTGATACACATTGTATTAAGTCAGTTAATCCTCACCACACCCAGCTGAGATAGTTTTATCCCGTTTCAAACATAAGAGAGCTGAGACACAAAAAAATAAGGTACCTTGATACAGAAAGGAATGTAACTGCATAAGCAGAATACTCTGTTTTGCTTATTTCTAGACTGAGTGTTTATATCATGTTTTTTTTTTTTTTTAAATCTTTGAAGAGTATAGAATCAGTTGTATGTCTCCCCACATGAGGCAGTTGCCTTAATATTCAGAATTTCTCGAACCTGGCCTAATTAACTAATGCAACATTACCTTATTTTCTTTCAAGGTGTAATTTCAGTTTTTAGCACAGCATTTTAACAAATAATGGTTCTCTTTCCCGGTGATGTCTTATATAAACAGTGTAGATTAACACAAATAGAATGATGGTGGTAATTTAAAAGACCTCTGATCTCTAGTTCTTTTAAGTTGATTGAGTAAATTTTGTGATTGGGTAAAATTGGGTAATTTCTTTGTACCTCAGTTTTCTACATCAGTGATATGAGAATACATACCTATTTCGTAGCCTAACAAAAATGAAATGATAGTACATAGGAGTGCTGTAAATGGAAAAGCGTAATATAGCTATAGGTGCTTATCATTATTTTGAGTTTTTGAAGTTGATGAAGAACGAGTTAGGTATATATCATTGGAAACTCAGGAATTGTGTGAAATTTCAATTCCCTAATTTTTAAAAAGTACATTTTTTACTCAAGGGACCCTGATGCGGTTTGTGGTAGAAGAGCATTTAAGCCAGTCTTAACTAATCCAACAGACCTGCTTCGGGTTCCACCGGTATTCCCTCACATAAGCTGAAAAGAAGTCTAATTTCAAAATGGGAAGCAGTGTTTTAAAACACCTATAGAATTTTTAATAATGGGAATGTCTACATATTGTTGTGTTAAGTGACAAACTGGAGTTTTTACTCTAAGAAATCTTAGGAAGAAGACTGAAAAGAAATAATAAAATAGTAGTAGTCTTTTGGCGGTAGAGTTGTGGGTAATTTCTGTATGCTTTTCCAGATTTTTTGCAGTTAACATACAGTCAAAATATAAGCAGTGAAAAAATGTTTTGTGATACTTAGATTTTTCTTTCTTTAGCCAGTCTAGGTAGAAATGTGCTTAATGTATATTTTGAAGGAGAACCGTGCTTCAGAATGTTTAAAAATCTTTCAGACATCATTTTGAAGTAGAAGATGTTACTCTTATTCCAGTTACGGTTGACCCTCGATCAACACAGGTTTGAACTGTGCAGATCCATTTGTATGTGCTGATTTTTTCCCCCAATAAATATATTAGAATTTTTTTCAGAGATTTACAACGATTTGAAAAAATTCACAGAGGAACTGCATAGCCTAGAAATATTTTAAAAACATTGAAAAAGATATTATTAAAAGAATACAGTATATAATACCAGTAATGTACAGAATACGCGTTAATTGACTGTTTATGTTATCTGTAAGACTGGTCAGGCTTCTGGTCGACAGTAAGCTACTAGTAAAGTTTTGGGGGAGTCTCATGTTATAGATGGATTTTTAACTATGCACGGGGAAGTCAGCACCCTTAACCCCTGCGTTGTTCACGGGTCAGCTGTAATGCTATATACATAGCTATTCCCGAGCAGATTTTCTGCTGACAGAGTGATTTTTCTTGTCATTTGGCTCAGAATAAAATTTTATCATTGGTTTGGAAATTTGTCAGCCTTTCATAGCAGGGATGTATTTTAACCAATATTATTTTGTTTACTTATAAATAGATTGTATTTCTTCACATTTAATTGTGCTATGCTGGTGTTTTAGATAAAGCTTATATTTTTGTATTTTTAAGTTCTAAGTTTGATGTTGAGTTCATCTTCAAAATATTTTTATTGTTGAAAGCATTGTTTCTGTAACGTCTGAAAAACTTAAGTTGGTGAAATTTATCATGCTGATTACATATTTGCTACTGTAATAAATGTATTTAATAGGAAGTTGAGAGTGTACTATGAATGGTTCTGTGTCCCTGATTTACATTTTGACTAGAAATTTGTGTCCCCTCAGGAGCTCAGCTTCCTAGTTCATGTCCGGGAGGGCTTGGCTACCTTCTGGGTTAGATGATTATTTGAATGTGGTAAAATATCAGGGAATTAATTTTTACAATTTATTAAGACTGACTTGTTTATGCCTATTAATATGAAATATTTGTGAAGGTATTGATTTTTATTTGCTAATCTATGAAACAAGTCAAGTTCATTCTTAATCAATTTCACAATGATGTCAGAACTACCATGTGGGGAAAAAATTGTTTTCTGTCAAGTAATGTCTTTATATGGTTGTGATGCAAGTAAATAGTTTTTCAACAATATTTGTATTGTCAGAAATGAACACATCTTCCTCAGTGAACATTTGTAATTATTTCTAATATCGACATTAGGTTAATTTAGAATTTTCCCTTGTCTTTTCTTGGCCCGATAAAACATTAGGCCTCTTATGTGTAGTTTTGTTCAGAGGCAAAAATCAAAGCGTCCTTTTTCTGCTGTATTTCTGATTGATTTTGCCCAGTGAAAATGAGAAATACAACATAAATTCCACATATGCTAATGATTAGGTTTAAAATCCACATTTTTAAACTTGAAAATGAAAAATTATTGGTCAATATAATTATTGGAAAATTATAGGTCATTGATTTTAGGTAGATTTCCCAATGTGATAGGCAAAGCGAAAATATTTCCCACTGGAGATGGTTAATAATTCTGTTGGAATAGCTGAGCTTCATTCTGGAAGACCAACATAAAAACAAACAAGCAAAAAAAACCCCTCAAGATGGTGAACTCAGTGTAAGTGAAAGTACCAGTGCTGCCGTGAAAGTGACAAATGAATTAATTTCTAAAAAGAAATCATGAGATTATAGTAAGATGAGGAAAGGCTACAGTTATATAGAGGCGGTTTTAAGTTTAGGATTATACTTTACAAAATGAACCTAGGATGTGAAAGCTCAGGTGGTAGTATTGGGCATTAACTGAATGCATGCAAATAGTTTCTATTTGAACTTCTTTGATTAGTTGGAAGGATGTGGAATGATATAAAATTAATAGGATCAGGAAAAGCTTCATATAGTGAAATGTGATTGTTGAAACATGAAGTGAGACAACTTGGCAGTTTTTCTTGTGTGGTTCATGGATTCAGTTTACTTTGTAACAACCTTACCATGGCCTTGCCACTTTATTTTTAAAATACAGATAATTATAGTTGTTCAGAACCAAAAACTTAATTGATAATTATCTACAGTTCTACCCCCTAATCTATTAACTTATGATTTTTATGCTTTTTCCTGTTCCACATTCACACACCTATGTCAAAATCTTACATGGTTGTAATTTTAATTGTGTTGTGTTATGTTCTGTAGACATTGTGTTGAAATTAATTGTGTATTGTGTAGGCTAATTTAAGACACGCAAACATACTTAAAAATACAAAAAAATTCAAAATGTAAAAATTCATCACAAGACATTTTGAAGTAATTATTGTTCAGAATTGCTATTACAGTATTTTCTTTAGTCCATTTGATTAAATTCTTTATTTAGGGTGTGATCTTTAAGAAGGTATTTCAGTTCGAAATATTAGCTTAGAAAACCTACGTAATGCTAATTTCCCAGATCATTATGTGGATTAAATCAGTGTAATCCATGAGGACAGAAAATACAGATATTCAAATAAGCTTATATTTAATGAATGCCAGTGTCCGCTGAAGCAGATGGGATAATTGGGTGATCTTAAAAGTCTGCTAAAACATTATCTATTAGATCAGCCTGCACTCTGAAGCATACGTAGTTGGAAGAAAAATGTTGATTAGCTACTTGAATTATGGGGAAGACCCCCAAGGTGCAGGCTCCCTTAACTGCTTTCTGAGAGTGGACCAAGTTTCTTGCAGGGCTTTTGTTGAGTTGGGTGAGTGGCAGTGTGCAGTCAAAACTGAATTGCTTGGTTGATCAAAGAAAAGATGTTGGTACTCCTTATCATCCTCTCATTAAGTACTTGCAGCATGAAGCAGTACCAACTCTGAGCTCCCACGCATGTGTGCACACATGTCAGTACAGTCCTGAGACATTTAGGAGAAGAGTAAAACTTTGTAATTGTCTTCAGAGAACCTACAGTCTAGTTGGGGAAAAATTGTCTTTAAGTTGAATTATATATGAAAATAAGCCAGGGAGGTTGCATATTGCTGTGGGTTTGAAGGGAAGAAGAGCTCACAGTGCCTAAGGAAGTAGGAGAAGCCTTGCTGATAAAGCGGTTTTCACGGAGTGAGCTTTGAAGGACTGGCAGGTTCATAGTCCACCTTGAGAGGTGAAGATCACAACATCAGAACAGCAAGGAGTCGGGAAAGCATGGGAGTGTAAAAGCCTGTCTTGGTGCAATGAGTAGCAAGACTCTAAGCCTCTGATCCTGGCTTCCTGCTTCCTTCTTGAGCCCCATGCCTTGCTCCTGCCTAATAATTGGGGGCAGATATTGGCTGGTTGGTTACTGCTTGCCGTGGCTCCTAAGCACCGGGGTTCTGCCTTCCTGGAGCAGTGTGGCTGGCAGCCTCTTGATCACCTGTACGAGACCGTCCTAACTCCTTTGCGTATTATCCCTGTGATTTTGTCACAGTCTGGTCTCTCCCTTCCTCTCTGGCTTAATCTCATACCAGCATCCCTTAAGTTCTATCTGTAGTTCATGTGTAAGCCTGAGCTACTTTTTATTGCTCTTAAGTGTAATTTCATGGGTTTGTTTGTTTGTTTGTTGTTTTGGCTTTTTCCCTATAGTAACTTTACATATGCTATTTTCTCTACCTAAAGAGAAAGGAGGGCTCTTTCTTTCTTTCTTCTCTTGGTAAACTCCTCACCTTCCTTCAAAACCCTTCTTGGGTATTATCCCTGAGAAAAGTTCTTTAACCATCACCACACACTCATCTCCAGACAGGACTTTTCAGTTACTTATTTTCATTCATTAATCGCACTGAATGTAAGATATTTATTTGTCCTGCCAGAACGTTATACTCATTTTCTTATTTGTAATACTTATCATGATGTCTGCCATTCAAAAAATAAGAAGAACCCATTTCCGGAGTGCGTCTGCTGCTCCAGCTACATGATTTGATGTTAGTCTCTGGGCGTCTGCACACCCTTCATGCTGTTGTTGGTTGTCTCCTCCCCACAATTAACAGTCTGAGCCTGGGCTTCTCAGTCTGTTGAGAGTGGAGCCCTGTCTTGAACCTTGCTACCTACTTGCTCAGGGCCTCACATTCCGCCTAGTGTTTCCCAGCTGCCCTCTGTCTGGGAGCTAGACTTCTTTGCTCCCTTGGTGAGAGGAGTCTTTCCACTAGAACTCTGCACATGGCCATGGTTACTTCTTAGAAAACACTGCTGTGTGCATGTTGTCAGATAGGTTATCTTTAAGAACAGTTAACAGCCTAAATCAGTGTCAGCAAGTATTTTGCACTCCTTTGCCTTGTCTTTCAAACTCTGATTTGAGTGGTCACCTCTTGCATTGCCAGAGTCCCCACTCCTTTTTCTTTGACCGCCCCAATTCCTGGAGAATGTTCAGGTAGTTTCAGTAATCTGGTGTCAGAGGAAGCTAATGAGAAATGAGGGCTAGAAAAGTCAGTGGAGGAAAGATGGAAAGTGGAAAAGATTCTGGAGGACTTTCCACTGGGGGGCAGACAGGAGTTTGTACCTGAAGTATTAGCAAGACATCATCCTTAGGTTCCTCTGCCTTTACCCGGTCCATTTGTCTACCTCTAGGTTCACTGTCTCATCCCAGCCTCCCAGGTCCCTCAGCTCTTTGATGCTCTTCCCTTTGTCCTTGACAGATCCCAAATGTGGCTCATGTGCCAGTCCATTCTGTCTTCTCTGATTCTGGATAGCTTAAGGTTACTGGAGAAAGTCATGTGGCCGTTGTGACTAGATCTACCACAAGCAAGACTAATCAGATCTCCAGTGGGGCTTACTGCTCAGCAGGAGTGTTGCAACTGCCCCGCTTTGTAGAGCTGAACTCCTGCCCTGCTTCGCATCCCTGCACAGAACTGCCTCCTGCCTCCTTTCCTTCCTCCCAAAACCATCTCTTCCACTTGTCCAGAATGCTGCTTCATCAGGGAATGTATGTTATATTTTAGTATAATTCAAACTTGAATGGCGTGTTTTACTCTGTAGCTGGAGTCATGCTCAAAATACCACTGGCTCGTGTGCATCTTTATTCTGAGCTGTTTGCTTTCCAGGTACCTTATATTTGCTTTTTTCAGGGATGAACTTTCTAACGAGTAGACTACATCTGTGCTGTACTTTTTCTTAGTGTCTGGCGCACAGCGAATACTTGTTAAATGCTGATATCCTTGCAGCCTGGTCTCTGCTCTACTGCCAGTATCATTTAAACTGTCAGGTTTTTCCCTTTTGGGTTTTGGCTTGTGTTTACTTTGAAAAACCTGAGCACTTTCTTTGTCTTCACTATTTTGTACTTTCTTTGGTGGACTGTGAAAGTTCAGAGACTTTGGAGTCAGACACACCTGGATTTAAATGTTAGGCATATCGACCAAGGATATCTCCTTAACACTCTTACTGTTTTAAAATATAGAACTCACCTCTCTTTTAGAATGTTTGAAGGCTGGGATCAAATCTGTTTGGGTAGTCAGTAAATTTTTGTTGAGTGATTGAATCCATATGAGCAGAGGTAATTAATATGGAAGTAGATACAGGTTTGGGGATTAGGAGACAGCTTGGAAACTTCGTAGTAACGAAGTCAGAGGAGGGAGATATCCCTGGTAGAATACACAGAATGGGAGAAGACTGAAGAGCAGCATCAGCAGTCCACAAAGACGCTTGTGAAGTTGCAATTAGTTCAAAGAACTGAGCCAGGGAAGAAGAATTTTAAGAAGGAGGGAGGTAAGATAGGAAGAAAGGAAGGAAGAAGGATGGGAGGGAAGGAAGGGTCAGCAAAGCCAGATAATATGGAAAGGTCACAAATGATAATAAGGATGGAAAAGTGTCCATGGATTTTTGGCAGCTTGGAAACTGGCTGCTTTAGTGAATAGTTTCATTGGTGAGGTAGGTCTGCATGTCCTAGGGCTGCCATAACAAATTACCACAAATTTAGGTGGCTTAAAATGATAGAACTTTACTGTCTTACAGTTCTGGAGGCTAGAATCCTGAAATTGGGGTATCAGCAGGGCCATACTCTCTGTTCGAACATGCTGGGGGAGGATATTTCTTTGCCTCTTCCTAGCTTCTGGCAGTTGTAATCTTCAGAGTTCTTTGCGTCATTCCAACCTCTGCCTCTGTAATGTAGTCCTTGCTGTGTCTATCTCTGTCCAGATTTTCCTCTTGTTGTAAGGACTCCAGTCATTGGATTAGGGTCCGCCTTAGCCCAGTATGACCTCATTTTAACTTGATGACATCTACTAAAACCTTGTTTTCAAATAAGGTTATATGCATTGGCACCAGAAATTAGGACTTAAACATATCTTTTTGGAAGGGACAAAATCCAACCTGTAGCAGTTTGGAAGCTGAATTGCAGTGCAACGAAACTTAGAACAGGAGGCAAAGAAGTAAGATGTCAATTATGGAGAATAGAAGAAATTTATCTGTAAAAGAAAGGAAAAGTGAGCAAGAAGATGGTAGATATCGGGGGACACTGGTAGAAAGAGTTTTTTGTGGAATTTTTTGTTGCTCTTATTGTCAGTGTTTATGATTTGTTGAAGTGCAAAATCTAGGCCGTACTGTAGAGCTATTTTACTGATTATAATTTGCAAAAGAGGCAAAATTATACCTGCCTTGCAAATATAAAATGAACACATGTCAAAGATTTTATTCAATCCATTCATTAATGAGGAAACCAGTAAGATGTTAAATCATGTCCAGAGAATATTTGAGAAACTAGGTGTTTATAATCTTAGGATATGGTTGCTAGATTAGATGGCCAAATCTGGTTAATGGACCAGTAGGGTCATAAACAGTAACCTTTGGGATTATCTTTTCAACTGTACAGAAATTATCTGCATTTCTATCAGACAACAATCTATACGTTAACATGTAATCAAAACTGGGACTATTAAGCAGTGATAAATAGTAAATCCAACTAACTATTTTGCCCTAAAATCCTTGGGCAGCTTTTGGCTTCTGTCACATTTAAAAGATGTGCTGTTCACTCTTTTCTTTTCTTTTCTTTTCTTTTCTTTTCTTTTCTTTTCTTTTCTTTTCTTTTCTTCCTTTCTTTACCAATTTCCAAGTGTAAGATAATTTTTCTGACATATTTATTAGAATCTGTGAAGATAGAGAGGGGGACCTGAAAACCTTTAGTTAGCCCTTAGGTTATTATAATGTTAACTAAATCTGAGAACCACTGAATAAGAGAATACTGAGTGGCTGGCTTTGAGTGCCCATCGGAGACTGGAACCCATGACTCTAATGACACCTATCCCCCTGGACTTTGTGATTTTTTTTTCTTCTTAGTAGTGCTCAGCCCCTTAGCAAAGAGAGATCACATGATCCAGAATTGAGGGTTTAGCAGGCAGATAGGAAGGAAGGACACAGTGGCTAGGAAGTAAAGGTATTAGGAAGAGGTAGTTAATACTGGACGTGAGGTCCAGGCTGGGTAGGGAAAGACATGAGGCCATTACAAGATTAGCAGATGAGGAGAAAAGAGAGAAGTCAAGTTCTCAGAAAGTTATGTGGGTTTGAGAGAGCTGAAAGGTCAGGAGACTGACCAACAGAGCGAGACTTTCAAGTTTTTGAGTTTTCACAGGTGGATGGGAGAGTTTCTAACAATGGCAAAAAATAAAGCCCAGGTTGTGCTCCTGAGAGAGTTACTGAAGAAAGTGGAGGTCATCAGGGAGAAGATGAGTGAGAATTACTTTCTCATAGATTTATACTTTTCACAAGACACTACACTTGAAACTTTAAAGCTGATGTAAATTTCCACTGAAACGTTGTTCTGTTACTTTAGATTGTGGCCAAATGCCCCGTATATACATATGACAGACAAAAGCCTTTCTGGTGTTTCAGGACTGTACTAGTACCCTCAAAGAGTGTTTATTGAGCACATTATTATATATAGGTTAGGCCCTCAATACTAGGTGTTTTCATAGAACATCTCATTTAATTTTTACCCTATGTGTTTGAATTGTTAGTATCCCATTTTACAAAGCTGAGCTTTAGCAGCAATAAATAACTTTCTGAAGGTCGCAGTGATGGTGGATAGGGCATTTAAATTCATTCTGTGACTCCAGAGCTCATTGACTTAACTACTATGAGCCTGGGTGGCTCAGTCCTTAAGCATCTGCCTTCAGCTCAGGTCATGATCCCAGAGTGCTGGGGTTGAGCCCCACCTTGGGCTCCTGGCTTGGTGGGAAGCCTGCTTCTCCCTCTCCCCCTACTTGTGTTCCCTCTCTCACTGTCTCTCTCTGTCAAATAAATACATAAAATCTTTAAAAGAATATTAAAAAAATAAAAAAAAATCTTCATTGTAGCCTGATGAAATAGGATGTATTAGTTAATTCTTGCAAGTTATTCCTTTGCATGCTTTTCTACTCTAAATGCCTTTCCCCCCCAGTTGATTTATTCTGAGATCTCACAGATGCATTATACGATGTGACAGAAATGACACTTACTTAGAGGAAGTATAGTCAGACTCACTGTTGACAGTGATAAAAAAAAAAATCCTTGAAAGCTCACTGCAAAAATATAAACTGTTCAGAGTTTATAATGATTGTAATGAAAGTTACATTGCTCTACATTTGTGGCATATTTGTACACTTGTGTTTGATATTGTTGAAGTATTTTTAGAAGTCACGCAGTGTTTATAGTAATACAGTTCAATCATTAAGATAATTTATATTACGTATTAGTAATATGACTAAAATGGGGTGGCTGAAGGGTCACGTCAGTATCACCAGTATGTATTTATTAAAAAAACAAACACTTAATTTGAAGCTTAGAGCAGCCTAAAATAAGAATATGTTCTTTGCTGTATTAATTCATTGTTATTTAAATGTTTAATGTTCTGTTTTCTCTAAGGATAAGTAGTTTAAAAAAAAATTATTTTCCCGGAAAAATACCAAAATTTGTATCTGGCTTAACACATCTGACCTTAGACTCTTCGGAGGAAATGAACACATGTTCTATGAGTAATCCCCTAGATAAATCGGCACCCGAGCAAAGGAGCAGTACGATCAAATTCCAGTGTTTCTTCTCCACTGAATAAAAACTGAAATTCAAAAATTACATTAATAGGTTCCTGTCCTTTATGGTTTGGTGGAGACCATCTAGAGGAGGAAGAGAAGGTGACAGTGATGGGGGTGGTGATGGAGTTGGAGAAGGAGAAAGATTTGATGATGTGGGAGTTACTGGTGAGGGCTCATGTGTTGGTCCTAGGATAAACCATCGTGAAAGTTGTTTTTCCTGTCGTAGTTATACTGTATTTGTCAATTCTGCCTTGTGAAAATGAATAACAGTAGGTGTTGTTGCCTGGTCACAGGTCATTATTCTTTCCAGAATCCAAAGCTAAGCAGAAAATTTGGAGACTTACACCTGACCCTATTAGCACCCTTTTTCAGACCCTAATTTTAAGAACTGTTGACCCAGAAAAAAAATTATTCCAGGACTGTAAGACTAATAAAAAGGACATTTTCTTTCCTTTAACTTCCATTTATTTGTTTTAAAAATTGGGAAGTGATGGGGCGCCTGGGTGGCTCAGTCGTTAAGCATCTGCCTTGGGCTCAGGGCGTGATCCCAGCGGTCTGGGATCGAGCCCCACATCAGGCTCCTCCTCTGGAAGCCTGCTTCTTCCTCTCCCATTCCCCCAGCTGTGTTCCCTCTCTCGCTGGCTCTCTCTATCTCTGTCAAATAAGTAAATAAAGTCTTAAAAAAAAAATTGGGAAGTGAGACTTAAACTTTTTAGTATAATTGCTGACCATATGAGGAAAGTATTCCTTAGGTTGTACCTTCAGTGGACAGAACAGCATTATCCTTCAGGCCAAATGAAACCGGCCCAAGAACTCCTGGAGATCTTCTGTCTGAGGTGTCCTGGCCTTTGCTCTAGGTCAGCCTTCTCAACCTCAGTACTATTGAGTTTAAGATCGATCGTTCTTTGTTCTGGGGGCTGTCCTGTGCACAGTGTAGGATGTGTCGCAGCATTCCTGGCTTCCACCCACCGGATGCCAGTATCAGCCCACCCCCTCAGTTGTGACAGACAACCAAAAATATCTCCAGACATTGCCAAATGGGAGGTAAAATTGCTCTCATGGGAGCTTCTGTGTCTCCCCCATTTGAGCGCCACTATCTAAGTGTATTACGTGATTAGCTGCTAAAGAATTTTTTCCAGATTTTACTTTTACTTTTAAATACTTTGTCATTTTAAGTATTGGTACAGCATAGGATTTGCTTTTAAGAATTGAAAAACTGGAAGCACATTTTCTAAGTTCAGGGTAAAAGTACGGACAAGGTCTTCTTTGAGAGTTCAACATTATGACCTTTGGATGCCTGGTACAGTGTTTTCCAGATTGCTGGTGGGGACTCTTTAGTGGGTTGGGATTATACATGCAGGAGTGTATAGGATCACAGTGTAAAATGTATTTCTTACTTTGGAATAACTGAGAAAAACATTGGAAAACTGCTGGCCTAGTGATAACGTATAAACCCGGCCTTCCCTTTCAAACTGGAATATTCTAAACATATTCTTCATAGCAGTAGGTGTTTATCCAGGCCAGCTAATCTATTTATCTTGTCAGGTTAAACTTATCTAATAGTCTTGGAAGTATGAGACATTCAGACTTGTTCATTGTAGTAGTAGATTTGAGACTTTAACTTTGGCTTCTGGTGCATATCTTCTTTTTTGCTAGGGGGAGGAAGCTCTGAGCTCCATCACATATTTTAGAACATTCTTGGCACGTTACTTGTGGACTGTTCATGCCCTCCCCTACACAAGATACTGAAAAAAAGACAGCTCCATTTTAATTGTTTTCTTCATCATGATGCATGTGAAAGTCCTGTTTTTCATCAGTTAGTATTTATTTTGTTAACTTGTAGAAATTATGCTTTATGGAGGAAAGGGCAAGAAACATTTGTGTATTTATGGACAGTCAAACAAAATTTGAGCATAAAGACATTTAAAAATTACTCCTAATACTGCTTGTACTCTTTTTGTAAAATTCATTTTAAAATGGCAACCTTAAGTTAAATAGTAGCCTGTGGGGAATACATTAGATGGGACAGTCTGCCATTACTAAGTCATGAATTCAGCTGTTAATAGGAAATTCTTGGCTTCCTGAAATCTATCAGCACTTCCAGCCACTTAAAAAGCTGCTTTAGTTTCTATTCACTAAAGAAAATACATTTATTTTTTGAGTTATATTATTTATTCAGTGGCTACTTTTCAAAGATTTAAACACTCCAGAAAGCACATTTTCATTTTTTCATAAGAGAACATTTCAGACTAGTTTCATAATGTTAGAAACTTTGTCTTAGGGAATAGTTTTTCTCTAAGGAAAAATTTTAATGCTTATTCAAAAGTTATTTATATTACAATTCATTTATTTTCACAGTGAAGGTTTTTATATACCTGTGTTTCTAATTTAAATGATGTTCAGTAGAGATATTCAAGGTATTTTCATCATAGTTTCAGGGAAAATTTGAGTGTTTTTTTCCCCTGAGTTGTATAACCTTTAAGTTTTATATTTGCAGAAGATCAGTAGGTGTATCACAAAAACCCACGTGTTTATTTCACGGTGCCTTTATATATTATTGAGTGGCTATGCCTAGTTTTTTATGTGTATAATGAAAGCAGGTGTGGAGATAGCTAAAGTTCAGTGTTGCTAAAAAGCTAAGCTTTATGGGAGATATTTGTTTAGGAAGCCAGATCGCTAGTACTGACCTTTAAAAGTGGGCCAACAATACTAGTAGGGATTTGAGAATAAAATTTCTTGATCAGAAAAGGTTATGAAGTATTGTCATCATAATGTAGGTAAACAGGTTTTCCTTTATTAAAGTGAGTCTTGAGACTGGTTTGAAATTACTTTTTCATTGGTTCATGTACAGTTCCTTATACATCCAATTAATAAATATTTTGCAACTATTTGCTAGATACTATAATAACTTCTTATTCACAGGCTTTTAAAGCTTTCATTCATTTGTTCTGATAAATGGTATCAGCACTGCATCGTTCTTAAAAATAATAAATCAATATAATAGAAAATCCTTTTACAGCTGTCTGTATCCATATTGACTTTAAAACTCAGCACTGTCATTTTTTATAGTTTTTTTGTGTGTAAGTGCTGAACTATTCCAAAGGTGATTATAAATGGCTATTTTGAAGGAAAAAAATACTATCATTTTAGTACGATGTCTTCATCTTTGTCTTAGAGCTTCATTTGAATCCTATCGTTAAGGAATGCTACATGGTATGGTTGAAGCAGCAGCTGAAACTTCTCAATATTGCATGCCTCTTCTAGGTACTCAAACACCAAAATTTATCATAAAAGGAGGGCAAATAATACTATATTAAGTTCCCTGAGTTCCCACAGTGAAGGAATGCTGAAGCAGATAATGCTGCTACCAAGATAAGAAGTTCATTTTTCCTAATCTTTACTAAGTCTTTAAACTGTTATTTTTCTCTTGTCATTCTATAGGGGGAAAGTGAGGTTTTTGGAGAGGCACTAAAAAGTCAAATTTCAATAAAATGTAAAATTTAATTTCATTAAATATGGCTTTAATACCTTCAAGAATGAATGCCTTGAAATCCTGTAATATGGTCAGTAATCTGCGCAACGTATAAAGTGTGTTTAGATCTCCTACTTCTCACAGATTTTAGAAGGCTTTGTGATAAATGAATGAAGCTGATACCATACTTTTATTTTCATAGTTTACATTTATTTTGAACAATTACTGTGAATTGACACTCTTTTAAAGATTAAATTTATTATATGAATATAAATTTATTGCCAAGCTATGTTTACTTTTGTTTATTGAGATTGGAAAGCTCTTTGAACTCATAAGGGTAATCATTGATTATTTTGACTTTACCTGGCGGCTTTTGGTTCCTGTGAGTAGATATACTAAGAACTCTGCCATCCCTTTTATCTTGTGTAAAGCAAGTGTTGGTGGTATAAAACATCTGTCATACATATTTTAAAATTTTCACCAAAAAAAATCCTTATTTATAATGTTAAAGATGTAATAATAACTTATCGTTCTTTTAACTTTTTTTTTAAGGTGATGGATGTGGACATACTGTACTAGGCATTGAAAGTGGAACCCTCACATCCATAAACTACCCACAGACCTATCCCAACAGCACCGTTTGCGAGTGGGAGATCCGCGTAAAGATGGGAGAAAGAGTGCGCATCAAATTTGGTGACTTTGACATTGAAGATTCTGACTCTTGTCACTTTAATTACTTGAGAATTTATAATGGCATTGGAGTTAGCAGAACTGAAATAGGTAGGAAATTTTCTTATAAATGTACATGTAATACATCATTGCCCTGAGTTTTAAAACTAAAACAATTTTTGATGCTTACATTAAATAACCAGGCTATATAGGATGATATGTAAGAAATTAATTGTGTTGATGTGTGGGAATCTCAACTTTGAACCTTTTAGGAAGAGAAGATTCTTATCTGTTTATTTACTCTCCAAATAAGCTTGTCGGTACTTTTGCAACAAGATGCCACTCTGCTGCTTCCAAGGAGGACATTAAGTATCTCAATTTTTTGTTTTTTTTTCTAATCATTTTATTTGCAATTAAAGAATATATAATTCATGCTTAGGAGGCAGTATATCGTGGTGATTAAGAGCATAGGTTTTGGATTCAAAGTGCCTGGTATCAAATCCTCACTCTGCTATTAGCTTATGGGTGACTTTGGGCAAGTTACCTGACCTGTTTTTTCACTTGTAAGATAGGGAATGAACAAGTAACATGTGAAGTGCTTAGAACAGTCCATAACATGTAATATGTGCTTACTAATACTAGCTGCTATTGTTGTTATTCTTAGCTAAGATCAGTGGTTCTCAATTATGGCTGCATATTAGAGTCACCTGCAAAGATTTTTAATAATACTATATCTTAAATAATACTATATCCCCATCCTAGATCAGTTGAATCAGAATTGATTGGGTGGGATCCACACCTTCAGATTTTAAAGGCTTCTCAGGACAACCTGCTTTGTAGTCATGTTGAGAATCTTTGGCTTAGAGATCAGTCCCTTAGGCTTAAAGGTGGAAAAATGTCTAAGACTGTTTGGGTAAACCAATATCATAAAATAAATCTTGAATTCTCTGTGAGTTAATTAGGAAATATTTGTTGGTACACGTATATGAAGTATCTTTTAGAACTATAATTGGAACCCAGTATCTCTTCTGTCACCATGATGTTCATCCTCTGGTGGCCTTCTCTCCACCTCTAGTCAAATCCTCCATCTCTTCTCTACTTTTTGGCCTCTTACCTATGAGAGAAACAATTCCTGGTCAGCTTCTCTGACCGCTGATTGATAACCTCTGTTGTCTCTCAGTTAACTCCTAATTAACCTGGTAGCTTGATCACCCTGCGTATATTGCCAGGAATTTATGGTCTCAGATAAGCTTTTAGTAACTCAGATTGCCTGAGGATCTAGAAACCACTATAACACTAGTGTGGGGCAACTGGGTGTTAATTGCGTGATGCAGTAGGGAGTAAATAGTACCACCTAATCAGTCCTGTAACAGCCGTGAAGAAAGGTGAGCCACGGTCCTTAGCAGTTCACAGGGAATAAAGGAGCTAGGGAAACACATTTTATCAACCCTAAAAACTATATATAAATAGCACTTTAAAAAAAGAAAGGGGAGAAGTAGAGGGAATTGTCATACTTTAAGAGCTACATCTTCCAAAAATAATGTGTGGACCTTGTTTTGATCTTGGTTCAAGCTGCAGGAAGACTTAAAGATAATCCAGAGAAATTTTAAGAGGAATCGGTCATTCAGTGGTAGCAAGAATGATTGTTTTTGGTGTGTTAATGTTATAATTATTTTTTTTAAGATCTCAGTTCTTAGAGACATTCCGAAGTTTAAATCTAATATACTATTGATATTGTTTTCTACTTTGTGTTTTCCCCACCTAACAAGGAAATCATTCCAGCAACAAGGCACAGACATAGCCCTTAATTCTTTTTACAGCTACAGAGAACTCCATAGTGTGGAGGTACTGCAGTTTATTTAACCACTCTTTTGTGTACAGATATTCCCCTATTGTGCAGTTATAAACAGTGGTGCAATAAATAACTTTTCCATATGTATTTTTGTATTCTTGGAGGTCTATCTTCAGAATAAATTCTGGAAATGTGATTATTGGTTCAAAAGATAAATGTATATATAGCTTTGTTAGCTATTACCAGATTCCCCTCTACAAGGGTTGTGCCAACTTGCTTTACCATTCAGCAGTGCATAAAAATGCCTGTTTCCCCACAGCCTTGCCAGCATGTGCATCATCGTGCTTTTTAAGTTTTGCCAACTGATAAGTGAGAAATGGTATCTCAGTATACTTGTAATTTGCATTTCTCTTAGTATGAGTGATGTTGAACATATTTTTTTGTATGTCGAAGGTTCATTTTTTTAATAACTGTCATTTGCTCATTTTTCTGTCAGGTTTTTCTTTTTTGGGGGGGGTCTTTCTTTTTCTCTGGTGCTGGGAATTCTGTTACTATCCTTTAATGATAGTAGCCTCTGTGGGATACATGCTGCAAACAGTTTCTCCTTGTTTGACTTTGTTAATGGAACTTGTTTGTTTTGTTTTTTAAGATTTTATTTATTTGAGAGAACACAAGTGGGGTGAGGGGCAGAGGGAGAAGCAGATTCCCCACTGAGAGGGAGCCTGATGCAGGGCTCTATCCCAAAACCCGGGACTCCGGGGTCATGACCTGAGCCAGAGGCAGACACTCAACTGACTGAGCCACCCAGGAGCCCCTATAGAACTTGTTTTATGATATTTTTTGCCACACAGGTTTTTTTTCAATGTAGCGAATTGATTATTAGTTTGCACCTAGATTCTGAGTCCTAATTGGAAAGCCTCTCCCTACATATCCCAGTTAAATACAAATTTACCCATGCTTTCTTCTAGTACATGTATATGGTTTCATTTTTTAAAAATGTATATTTAGATTCCTGGTCCATTTGGGAATATTCTTTTGTATGATACAAAGTGTAAATCTAATTGTATCTTTTCCAGATGACTAGTCACTTGTCCTAACACTATGCATTTAATGGTCTGCCTTTGCCTCAGTGATTTGAGATATTGACTTTATCATATACTCAAGTTCTGTACATACTTGGGTTTATTTCTGGTTTTTCTGTTGTGTTCCGCTGGTCAATATTCACATAACCAAAACGTCACAGTTTTAATGATAGAAGCTTTATAATGTGTTTTAATGTGTCTCTCTTTAAGGATGTTCATTTTTATTGTTTTCCTGGCTATTCTTGCCTATTTATTGATCCATCTGAAGTTTAATTATCAACCTGTCCAACTTCATAAAAATGTTTGTTGGTATTTTTTATTGTGATTATATTGTTCATAATTTGTCTTTGTTGAGTCATCCTATTCAAGAACAAGAGCTGCTCTTTTTCTATTTGTTCAGATCTAATTTTGTTGTTTTCAAGGGTGTTTTTGAACTTTCTTATGTAGATTTTACACATTTTTTTGGTTAAAATTATTCCTAAATATCTTCTCTGTTGCTTGTTAAGTGGAAATGTTTTGGTTTTGTTTTGCTATTGTATCCTCTTACTAGTTACTAATTATATGAAGACTATTGATTTCTAAATGATGATTTTATATCCTACTACTTAACTTTTTTTAAATAAGTTTTATCATTCACTTTCTAGGAATTTCTAGGTACACAGTCATATCTGCAAGTAGAGATAGTTTTACTTCTCTTCCAATTCTTGTGCCTGTGATTGATTTCTCTTACCTAATTACATTGGCTAATATTATCAGTCATTGCTATGTTAAACAGTAATGGAGATGGTGGGTATCTTTATCTTGTTCCTGATCTTAATGGAAATGTTAGCTCAGGCTACTGTAATTCCATATACTGGATAGCTTACACAACAGAAACTTATTTTCTGATAGCTTTAGAATCTGGAACTCTGAAATCAGGGTGTCAGATTCAGTTCCTGCTGAGAATTTTCCTCCTGGCTTTATCGACAGTTACTTTATTTCTTTGTCCACACATGTCAGAGAAAGAGGGAGTGAGTTCTCTGGTTTGTTCTTACAAGGACATTAATCCTATTGGATTAGGACCTTACCCTTATGACCTTATTTAACCTTAATTACCTCCATAAAAGCCCTATCTCTAGATATGTCCATATGGAGTGGGAGGGGTTTCAACAAATTAATTTTGGGGATATGTAACAGGAAGTAATCCTTGATTTCTATTTTCTTGAGTGTTTTTCATTAGGAAAGAATCGGATTGTGTCAGAAAGCTTCTTAAACATCTGTGGAGATGATAATATGATTTTTTCTGAAATCTATTTGTGGATTATATTAATGGATTACCTAATATTGAACAAACTTTGTATTCCTGGAATGAATATCCCTTTGTTGTGTCATTCTTTTAATGTGGCATTGGATTCTGTTTCCTGATAATCCAGTTAGTATTTTTATATAAATATTGATATGCAAAAATTAGTGTATAATTTATTTTGCATTGTCCTTATATATGTAACATCAATACCTAACTTTATAATAAGTGCAAAGAATTCAGAAGTTTTCCTTCATTTTCACTGCTCTGGAAAAAAGTAAGAGTTTTTGGAAAGCTGGTATTTGATGGTTTTACTCTGTGAAACCATCCAGGCCTGATGCTTTTTTGGTAGGATAGGTCCTTATTATTTCTTTATTTTTTCTAAGGAGAATGATCTCTTTCAGATTTTATCTTTAAGTAGTTCAGTTTTAGTAAGCTCTTTGCATGGTAAATTACCCAGTTCACCTGGGTCTTCAAAGTTATTTGTAGTGATGTCTGCAAAATAGAATCGTATGAAATGTTTTGTCTCAACTCTATCGTATTTGTTGTGCTTATTTCTTTACATTGTTTTCTTTCCTTCTATTTTTAAACTGCTTTTGGAGCTTAATAACTCATAATTTTGTTCTAAATGTTATCTTTCAATTTATACTTTTTTACGGGCGCCTGGGTGGCGCAGTCCTTAAGCGTCTGCCTTTGGCTCAGGGCGTGATCCCCGTGTTCTGGGATCGAGCCCCACATCAGGCTCCTCCGCTGGAAGCCTGCTTCTTCCTCTCCCACTCCCCCTGCTTGTGTTCCCTCTCTCGCTGGCTGTCTCTCTGTCAAATAAATAAATAAAACCTTTAAAAAAAATTTATACTTTTTTAAATGCCTGTGATCCCCTGTTGTCTTAATCTTTACTATCCGATTTGTCTATTTTTAATGGTGTTAAATCTCACCAATTGTCTATAACTCCTATTATATAACATTCATTGAACTATTCTACTTCCCTCTTTTCTTCTCCCTTCTCTCCCTATTTTGACTGTTATAACATAAATTCATAACATGTAGCCTACATCATTCAACATCTTATTCTTCAACCCATCTCTAACTTTCCTATATCTGTATTTAAAAATATTAAATGTTCACTCTATGTCTTTTTGCCCAAGTTCTCCCAGTCGTATTGTGAGTGGGTGAAGTTCATCTTGGAATAGATTGATTCCTTAAGCAGGACCTATGGGTGCAGAATTTCTTGCATGTTTAAAACTGCTTATTTAAAAATTTTATTATGTGGAGACGTGAAGGACAGCTTGATTATATATAAATATGTCCTTGATTGACCTGTTCTTTCTTTTTGTTTTTGTTTTTAAATACTCTTCCATTATTGCCTGGCTTTTTATATATATATTTTTTTGAGAAGTTTATTTACCTTATCTTGAATGATAGATGTAAGAGCCACAGAGTTTTAGGTGAGTAGTCCTGACCTTGGAAAATAAATAGTCAAGAAGGCTAAGGCATCTCGTATCTGTTCATCATGAGAATACATTGATTACTGTCGATGGTTTTCATGAGAAGGCTCAATGGGAACTTAAATTTAACTTGGATTTGTGCCTGATGAGACAGTATCATATGAGGTTGTTTGTAGTTGCAAAGTACAGACGTCATATACAATTCAAAAGACTTTAAGTGAATCTTTGTGCCCTGGAATGGTCAAGCTGGTTTGTGGCCTAGAACAGAAAATAAATACTGAAGCTTTGTCTCTATAAATGATATCATCACTTCAAAGCGTTTCCCCTAATGGTTTGAGGCATGTCAATGAGGAATTGTCAACTGTCTCATTTTTCAACAGCGTTCAACTGGATAAAACTTAATCTGTGCAGTCCTATCCAAGAATACCTATTTGTGAGCCTTTACAGGAAATATTAAAAAGCTTTGACATTTCCTAAGTGGTGAAAATTTAGTTTTCTAAAAAAGCTTTGAAAGAAATTTCAGAATATGCTGTGTATGTCTCACCTGGGATGCTTGACAACCCATCTGGTTTTATAGAAGTTTACACATTGTTGTGACTCATTGCTTTTTACATTAGTATACTTGGTATGAAAAATTCTGCCAGCTATCAAGAAAGAAGCTGTCAATTTAATAGAAACCAAAGCCTTGAGTCACTACCTTTTCAAAAGTTTTTATTAAAAAATAAAAGCAGAATAACAACATTCTCTTTTGTCCAGAAGTTTGCAGGTGTTCAGAAGATAAGTCTTAAAACCCTAAAAGCATAAGTTTCATAAGAGAGAAGGGAAGCCCACTAAAAAAATTTGATGGGAGGATTGGTATTGCTTTGTGGGTATTTTGGTCCACATGAATACTATAAAATTTTCCATCAAGGCCCTTTGGCCACCGTCATGGATAGTAATAAAAAGTTGTGGGTTCTTTTGTCCAACCTGCCATTCTGGAAGAGCTTATTGGAGGAGGCAACTGTGCTTATAATCAGAGAAATACAAAATTTTAAAACTAACTATATTCCCTCCTTAAATTAGTAAAAAAAAATTTAATATCTTGACATGGGTGTAGTGAAATTGGTACTTTTTTTTATTGAGACTCTCTTAGTATAGATCACTTGGCTAGCGTTCTAGAAGTGTATGTTAAGAATCATTCTTGAGATATTTCAAAAATAGAAGTTGTGTTAGGAAGATGTCTATTCCAACATTATTCACTATATAGAAAAATTGGAAGCAATCTAAATTTCTAACAGGAAATTAAGGTAAATCTACCATATAACCAGTTCTTAGCCATCACTGTTTGCTATGAGCATTTTCTTACCTGTCTTTTGGTGAATGCAGAAGTACAATTCTACATTTAGAAGAGGAGTTACTCCCCATGTGCATGTGTTCAGCTTTAGTTGATAAATGCATTTGTGGTACCAGTTTATACCCACCACAAGTGTATGAGAGTTCCAGTTATTTGTCTCTACTTTTGCCGTTTTAACCATTCTTGTGTGTGTGTGTGTGTGTGTGTGTGTGTGTGTGTACCGATACACATTGTAGCTCTGCTTTGCATTTCCCTGATGCCTAATGATATTGTTCTCTTTTCTTATGTTTGTTAGGCATTTGAATATCTTTTATGAAAAGTGTTGAATTTTTTTATGCATTCTTTTTTATATTGGGTGATCATTTTCTTATTTGTAGGAATTCTTTCTGTAGTCTGGTATGGGTTCTTTGGGGTATATGTATTAAAGTGTATGTTCTCCGTTTCTATGGCTTTTTTTTTTTAATCTCCCTTATTGGTACCTTTTGATAAACAGACATTAATTTTAACTTAATTTTAATGTTCACAGTTATTAATTTTTTTCCATTTAGGATTACCTTTTTTTGTGTTCTCTTTTAAAATCTTTGCCCACTCATACGTCATGAAGAGTGATCTTCCCTAAACAAACTCCATTTCCACCTGTTGTATCTATTGGAGGTGGACACAGTTGATATGCTTTTTGCTCTAGCAAATAACTCCCCACCCCCGTCTTCTTTTTTTAAGTTGCAAAGTTTTTAAGAGGAGTGTTGTGCGGTGGCAGATCTCTCCATAGGCTAAATGATCTTCCATTTAGTGGAGAACATAGATCAGATTCCTTAAGTTTTGTGATGGTATTAACACCACCTTCAGTCTGTTTCAAATCAGAGGGATTTCTCCTCTCTTCTGAATACAAGTATTTTCATTTAACAACTTCCAGGGTTTGTTGCTGTTCATCATCTGCCAAAAGTATGGTTAATAATAGACTTTGAAAAACACATGATAACCTTAATACCTCTAAGCTCTAAGCAAGCGGTCTAGGACCCCAAATTGTATGGGCCAAGAGGCCAAGTAAAATACACCTGGTTCAGGCTTGAGCCATGGGTAGATTCTGCCTTGTGTACTTTACTTCCCCGGATTTGATCATCTGAGAGCAGGAGAGTCTTACTATACGGGCATACCTCAGAGAGATGGTGGGTTCAGGTCTGTACTGCAGGAAAGCAGGTATTGGAATAAAGTGAGTCAAACGAATTTTTTTGGTTTCCCAGGGCATATTAAAGTTACATTTACACTATAGTCTATTTAAAGTGTGCAGTAGTATTACATCTAAAAAAACAAAAACAAAAACAGTGTACATGGCTTAATTTAAAAATACTTGATTGCTAAAAAATGCTAACAATCATCTGCACTTTCAATCTTTTGAGTCAATTTTTTGCTGGTGGAGGATCTTGTGTCAGTGTTAGTGACTCTAACTGACCAGGGTGGTGGTTGCTGAAGACTGGAGTGGCTGTGGACATTTCTTAAAATAAGGCAACAGTGAACTTGGCTACATTGATTGACTCTTCCTCTCATAAAAGATTTCTCTATAGCCTGTGACACTGTTTGATAGCATCTTACCCACAGCAGAACTTATTACAAAGTTGGAATTAATCCTCTCAAACCCTGCCAGTGCTTTGTCAACTAAGTTTATGAACTTTCCTAAATCCTTTGTTGTCATTTCAGTAATCTTCGCAGCATCTTCACCACTAGTTTCCATCTTAAGAAGCCACTTTCTTTGCTCCTCTGTAAGAAGCAACTCCCCATACATTCAGGTTTCATCATGACATTGCATCAGTTCAGTCCCATCTTCAGGTTCCACTTCTCATTCTAGTTCTCTTGCTGTTTCTGCCACATCTGTAGCTACTTCCTCTGTGGAAGTCTTGAACCCCTCTAAATTCCCTGAGGGTCAGAATCAACTTCTTCCAAACCCAGTAATGTTGATAATTTGATGTTATTGAATGTTCTTAATGGCATCTAGAATGTTGGATCCTTTCCAAAAGGTTTTCAGTTGACTTTGCCCAGATCCACCAGAGGAATCACTATCTATGGCACTTTGTAGCCTTATGAAATGTATTTCTTAAATAATAAGACTTGAAAGCCAAATCACTTCTTGATCCTTGGGCTGCAGAAACAGTGTTATGTTAGCAGGCATGAAAACAACCTTCGTCTCATTGCACATCTCCATCAGGGCTCTTGGGTGACCAAGTGCAGTGTCAGTGAACAGTCACTTTGAAAGGAATCTTTTTTCCTGAGCAGTAGATCTTAACTGGACTTAAAATGTTCAGCAAACCATGTTGCATACAGCTGTGCTATCATCCAAGCTTTGTTGTTCCATTTCTAGCCCACAGGCAGGGTAGATTTAGCATCCTTCTTAAGGGCCCTGAGATTTTTGGAATGATGAAATGAACATTGGCTTCAACTTAAAGTCACCAGCTGCCTTAGCCCCTTAACAGGAGAGGTAGCATGTTCTTTGAAGCCAGGTTTGTTTTCTCGTCTCTGGCTATGAAAGTCCTAGATGGCATCTTCTTCCAATGGGAGGCTGTTTGGTCTACACTAAAAATCTGTTGTTTAGGGTGGCCAGCTTCATTAATGATCTGAGCTAGATCTTCTGGACAATTTGCTGCAGCTTCTGCATCAGCATTCGCTGCTTCACCTGGCACTTTTATGGTCTAGAGATGGTTTCTTAACCTTTTAAACCAGTTTCTGCTAGCCTCCCACTTTTCTTCTGTGGCCTCCTCACCTCTCTCTGCCTTCACAGATTTAAAGTGAGTTAGGCTCTGGCTTAAGGGGATGTTGTGGCTGGTTTGATCTTTTCTTCAGAACACTAAAACTTTCTCCACATCAGCAATAAGGCTGTTCCACTTTCTTATCATTTACATGTCCACTGGAGTAGCGCTTTTAATTTCCTTCGAGAACTTTTCCTTTGCATTTACAATTTGGCTATTTGTTGCAAGAGGCCTAACTTTCAACCTATCTCAGCTTTTGACATGCATTCTTACTAAGCTTAGTTATTTCTAACTGTTGATTTAAAGTGAGAGAGATGTGACTTTTTCACTTGAATGCTTAGAGGCCATTGAAGGATTATTAATTGGACTAATTTCAATATTGTTGTGTCTCAGGGTAAAGGGAGGCCTGAGGAGAAGGAGAGAGTTGGGGAATGGCTGGTTCACGGAGAAGCCAGAACACATACAACATTTATTAAGTCTGCCAGTCATATGGGTTTCATGGCACCTCAAAATAATTATGATAGTAACATCAAATCACAGATTACAGATTACCATAACAAATGTAACAATAATGAAAAAGCTTGAAAAATTGCAAGAATTACAAATACGTGACACAGAGACACAATGTGAGCAACTGTTGTTGAAAAAATGGTGCCAATAGACTTGCTAGATGCAGGATTGTCACAAACCTTCAACCGGTAAGAAAAAAGGCAGTATCTGCAAAGTGCAATAAAATGAAGTGTGCTGGTACACCAAAGTAAATTTCTGACTGTCTTAGTTTTCTGTTGTTTTATAATATTATCACAAACGTAACAGCTTAAAATAGCATAATTTATTATCTCAGTTTCTGTAGACCAAAAGTCTGGGTTTGGCACGACTGGATTGTCTGTTTAAGGTCTTGCCTGGCTGAAATCAAGGTAGTCAGCTGGGGATGTGGTTCGCATCTGAAGCTGAGGGTTCTCTTCAAGCTCATGGACTCTTGACAGAATCTACTACTGTCTTGTAGTTGTAAAACTGGGGTCCCCATTTTCTTGCTACCTATTGCCCAGAGACTGTTTTCAGTTCCTAGAGGTTGTGTGGAGTGTTCACCACATAGATGTTCCTTTTCTTCTAGCCCAGCAGGAATTTCTCTCATTTCCAATTATGTGACTAACCAGAGAAAACACTCTGTTTTCAAAGCGCCTAACTGATTAGGTCAGGCCAACCCAGGAAAATCTCCTTACCATATATGCAATATTCAGATAATTTAAAAAAATTTTTAAAGGCAGGGATGCGCTTAAGAAAATACTCTAGGAGCATAAGAATATCCCATACTAGAGGAAATTTTAAACTAAGCACACATTGGAAAAGTTCATCTTCACAAATTAAGAAAACAACAGATTACCAGTTTCTTTTATCTCTAATACTACTGGGCAGCGTGGGGAGAATAAATTGATACAGCCTTTCTGAAAAGCAGTTTAGTGGGAATAGTTCGTGTTAAAGTCATAGACTGTGCACGAATGATGAATGAAGAGCTAGATGACACTGTGCTTGTGCATATGTGTATGCACCCTATAAACACATTTATGTTCATTTAATGATTATATCCCTAGAAGATAAACACTATTGTTTTTATTTAACAGCTGGAGAGAGCTGAGCCAGAGAGAGGTACCCTCCCAAGTAGTATTAGCTATTATCTTGGTGTAATAAGATGATGTGAGAATGATTATTGTTTTTTATTGTTTTCTTTTTATATTCTAAATTTTTGTAAAGTTTATAGATTGTTTAAAAGTACTTATAAACTGGAAAAAAGTGATACAAGGGCTGCCTTGAAATAAACACCCTCTATTGATGGTAGGAGTGTAAGTTAATTTAACTTTTGGAAAGCAACATGGTCCTGTAATTTCATTTCAAAAAATCTGGCCTCAGTAATTATTTTAGGTATGGAACAAAGTTGTATGTGTAAATGAGTCTATTATATCATTATTTAAAGTATGGAAAAATTGGAAACCTAAATGTCCATGATAAAGGAAATAGTCACATATCCTATGGCTTATCCACTTAGAATTATTTCAGAGATGATTGGTTCTAGCCCCTACCACATTTTCCTGAGGCCCTCCACCTCCATTTCCTGTGGAGTGCACTTGGAGTCCCTCGCCAAGGCTTCCTCATGCCCTGCTGTGGTTTATATTTCCCATGGGGTTGACAGCCCTGCACCAAACCCTCTCCAGCACCCAGGACTCCACACAGATGACCCACTTATATCTTATACTTCTTCCCATTAAGTTACATCCTTTCCTTCTCCCAAAAGACAAGAGACACTTTTTCAGCCAACTCCAGATAGATCTTCTCAATTCTCAAAATTCCTTCTGTTTCCAAAAGGTTACGTTGTTCCTTCTTTCAGATTTATCACCATCTCTCTATGACAGTTTATCCTGGGAACTCCAGAATACTGGCTGTGTTGTTTGTAATTTTTAGCTGCTATGAATACTGCTGCTCTGAACTATCATTTACAAGTTTTTTTTGTGGACATATGTTTGCATTTCTCTTGGGTATATGCCTAGAAGTACAGTCGCTAGGTCACATGGTAACTCGATGTTTAACCATTTGAAGGACTGCCAGACTGTATTCCAAAGCAACTGCACCATTTACTAGCAGTATTGGTAGGGTTTCAGTTTTTCCAGATCCTTGATCTTCCTTCACATTGTAGTGGGTCTGAAGTGGTATTTCATTGGGGTTTGTTTGATTTGCATTCCTTAATGGCTAACAATGTGTGTGCATGTGTATGTGTGTTGCACAGTCTATTAGGTTTGGAAAATGTGTGAAATATATCCATCATTGTGATATTTTCACTGCTCTAAAAGTCCTCTGTGCTCTACCTATTCATCCTTCTTCCCCCAGTGCCTCACAACCACCAATCTTTTTATTGTCTTCTACTGTAGATAGATCTTTTTATCGTTTTGTTTTTCCAGAAGCTGATAAAATTGCAATCAAACAACATGCAGTTTTTTCACACTCTCTTCTTTCAATTAGTAATGTACATTTAAAGTTTCTTTATGTCTGTTCATGGCTTGATAGGTCATTTCTTTTTAGTATCGAATAATATTTCATCATCTGGATGTATCCATTCACCTACTAAAGGACATCCTGGTTGCTTCCAAGCTTTGGCAGTTTATGAATAAAGTTGCTATAGACATCTGTGTGTAGGTTTTTCTATGCACATACTTTTTCAACTCCTTTGAGTAAGCATCGAGGAATGTGATTGCTGGCTTGTACAGTGGGACTTTTTAGTTTTGTAAGAAATCCCGAAAAGAGGGGCACTGGGGTGGCTCAGTGGGTTAAGCATCTGCCTTCGGCTTGGGTAGTGATCCTGGGGTCCTGGGATCAAGCCCCACGTTGGGCTCCCTCTGCAGTGGGAGCCTGCTTCTCCCTCTCCTCCCTGCTTGTGCTCTCTCACTGTCTCTGTCACTATCTGTCTCTCTCTCTCAAATAAATAAATAAAATCTTAAAAAAAAAAAAAAGAAATCCCGAAGAGTCCCCCATTTTGCCTTCCCACCAGCAACGAATGAGAGTTCCTGTTGCTCTACATTTTCATCAGCATAGTGTTGTCAGTGTTCTGGATTTTGACCATTCTAAATTCCAGTAGGTGTCTAGTGACATTTCATTGTTTTAATTACATTTCCCTGATAACATGTAATGTAGTGGATCTTTTTATATACTTGTTATCTGTATATTTTTAGTGAGGTGTCTGTCAGGGTCTTGGCCTATTTTTGTTTCAGGTTGTTTTCTTATTGTTGAGTATTAAGAGTTCTTTGTATATTTTGGATAAGAGTCCTTTATCAGATGTGTCCTCTGTCTACAAGATACCTGTGTATCTTGTAAGTATTTTCTCCCACTTTGTGGCTTGTCTTCTCATTCTTTTGACATTGTCTTTCCAGAGCAGAAGTTTTTAATTTTAATCAAGTCCACCTTATCAGTTATTTCTTTCATGGATCGTGACTTTTGGTGTCCTATCTAAAAAGTCATCATCTTACTCATACCCAAAGTCATCCAGATTTTCTCCTGTGTTATCTTCTAAGAGTTTTACAGCTTTGCATTTTACTATTAGGTCTGTTTTGAGTTAATTTTTGTGAAGGGTATAAGGTCTGTGTCTAGATTTATTCTTTTGCATATTCCTGTCCAGTTGTGCCAGCACCATTTGTTGAAAATACTATCTTTGCTCCATTGTATTGCCTTTGGTCCTTTGTCAAAATTCAGTTGACCATATTTATGTGGATTTACTTCTTGGCTTTCTCTTCTTTTTCATTGATCTGCTTGTGCTTTCACCAATATCACACTGTCTTGATTACTATAGCTTTATAATAAGTATTAAAGATGGGTAGTGTCATTCCTCCAGCTTTTCTTTAATATTATATTTGCTATTCTGGGTCTTTCATCCCTCCATATATCCTTTCAAATCATTTTGTTGATAGCCACAAAATAATTCACTGGTATTTTTTTCTAGGTTTATTGGGAAATAATTGACATACATCATTATATAAATTTAAGCTGTACAGGATGATGGTTTCATTTACATATATTGTAAAGTGATTACTACAGTAGGTTCAGCTAACATCCACCATCTCCTCTTCCCCCGACCCCCACACCTAGGTGCCTCTGCCTCTGGTACCCATAAGCTTGACACTGTTTTCTGTGAGTTTGGTGGGGTTTTTTTTAGATTACACATGTAAGTGAGATCATCTCACTTTTTGTCTTTCTGTATTTGTCTTTTTGTGACTCATTTCACATAGCATAATGCCTTTAAGGTCCATCATTGTCGTCACAAATGGTAAGATTTCCTCATGATTTATGGGTGAATGATACTTTGTTGTTTAATATTTTGTTACATGTACATGTATCCATTTATCCATTGATGGACACTTAGGTGGTTTCCATATCTTGGCTATTATAAATAATGCTGCTATGAATGAATCTTTTTGAGTTAGTGTTTTTATTTGCTTTGGATATATTACCAAAAATAGAATTGCTGGATCGTATGGTAGTTCTATTTTTAATTTTTTTGAGGATCCTCCATACTATTTTCTGTAGGGACTGTGCCAGTTTACAATACCACAAACAGTGCACAGGGTTTTCTTTTCTCCAAATCCATACCAGCATTTGTTGTCTCTTACTTTTTTGGTGATGGCCATTCTAACAGACATGCAGTGATATCTTACTGTGTTTTTCATTTGCATTTCCCTAATGACTAGTGCCACTGAGCATCTTTTCATGTACCTGTTGGCCTTTTATATATCTTCTTTGGAGAAATGTCTGTTCAGGTCCTTTGCCGTTTTTTAATTGGGTTTTGTTGTTCTTGTTTGCTTTGAGTCATATAAGTTCTTTATATATGTTGGATATTAACCCCTTAACAAATAAATGATTTGCAGGCATTTTTGTTTCCATTCCATAGGATGTCTTTGCACTTTGTTGATGGTTTCATTTGTTGTACAACTTTTTAGTTTGATATAGTCCCACTTATTTTTTATTTTGTTGCTTGTGCTTTTCTGCATTGTGCTTTTCTACATATTTCCTACATAGGTAATCATATCTTCTGTGAACAAACAGTTTTATTTCTTCCTTTCCAATCTGGTACTTTTTTTCCCTTGTCTTACTGTGTTAACTAATACTTCTAGTATGATGTAAAAGAGAAGTGGTGAGAAGGGACATTCTTGCCTTTTTTCTGATCTTACTGGAGAAGCTTTGAATTTCTCACTAGTAAGTTTGATGTTAGCTTAGGTTTTTTGTTTTTGTTTTTGTTTTTTTTTAAGATTTTATTTATTTATTTGACAGAGACAGCCAGCGAGAGAGGGAACACAAGCAGGGGGAGTGGGAGAGGAAGAAGCAGGCTCCTAGTGGAGGAGCCTATGTGGGGTTCGATCCCAGAGCACCGGGATCACGCCCTGAGCCGAAGGCAGATGCTCAACGACTGCGCCACCCAGGCGCCCCAGTTAACTTAGGTTTTTTGCCAATATTCTTTATTAAACTAAGGAGTTCCCCTCTATTCCTAGTTCACTGATGGTTTATATCATGAATGGGTGTTAGGTTTTGTCAAATGCTTTTTCTGCATCTATTGATTTGATCACAATACTTTTTTTGCATGTTGATATGATGGATTACATTATTTTAAAATGTTAAACCTACCTTGCATACCTGGGATAAATCACACTTGATCATGGTGTATAATTCTTTTTAATATATTGTTGGATTTGATTTCTTAATGTTTTTTAAAGATTTTTATTTTTAAATACTTTCTACACCCAGTGTGGGACTCAGAACCCCAAGATCAAGAGTTGTGCACTCTCCTGACTGAGCCAGCCAGGCGCCCCTGATTTCTTAATATTTTGTTATGGATTTTTATGTCTATTCCATGAGAAATAATGACCTGTAGTTGCATTTCATATAGTATGTTTGATTTTGGTTTTCTGGTAGGGCTAGCCTCATAGAATAAGTTAGGAAGTATTCCTTCTGCTTCTGTTCTCTGCAAGAGATAGCAGCGAATTGGTATAACTTTTCCTTAAACGTTTGGTAAAATTCATCCGTGAACCCACTTGTGCCTGGTGCTTTCTTTTGAAAGATCATTAATTATTGATTCAGTTTCTTAAATAAAAATTAAAAATTCAGATTGTTTCTTCTAGTTTGAGTTTTGGCAAATTTGTGTTTCAAGGAGCCTGTTCCTTTCATCTAGGTTAACAAATTTGTGGAGATAGATTTGTTCATAGTATTCCTTTATTATCTTTTCATGACCATTGGATCTGTAGTGGTGTCCACACTTGCATTTATGATATTAGTGATTTGTGTCCTCTTTTTTTCCTTAATTAGCCTTATTAGAGACTTACCTTCATTTCAAAGAACCAGCTTTTGGCTTTACTAATCTTTTCAATTGGTTTCCTGTTTTCAATTTCACTGATTTCTGCTCTAATCCTTATATCTTCTTCTTACTCTGAATTTAATTTGTTTTTCTAATTTCCTAAGGGTAATGGTTTTTTAAACGTTTTTATTTGCCTGGAGCTTGGATTCTTTTAGACTAAAACCAGTGTTTCATAGATCTTATGGTGATTAACGTACTTGATGAGTTTTTTTATTTATAATTTTGTGTATATATCCATATAATATTTTTTGAAATTCTTATTTTATCCATGAGAAACTTCTAGAGATATTGGTGGGGCTTGAGAGCCATCAGTAGAACCTATAATTATTAGCAGGTAAATGATTTATGTTGATTTAGGAGTATCTTTAAATGGCCAAACTAGGAAAATGGAATTAAAGAATTAACTCGTGTATTGCTCAGATTAGGATATATTGCCCAGATTAGGAATGAATTTTCTTCTTCCCTTCCCAGAGTATTTTGCTAAGTGCTTGCATTACTTGTATAATGGGTAAAACCTTTGATCAAAGGACAACCAAGTGAGGAGAGAGACATTCATTTTGGCGGGGAATAAGATGTGGGGGCAGGTGTTTATTTGGTATATATTGAACTCAAGCACCTGCAGAGTCAACTATTGTACTCTTCTTTTTTCTTCTTTTCTATGTATAAAATCTGTAGACAGTGTTAGATGTTTAAGAATTTGGGGGTTTTGTTTTAACTGATAACTGTCAGTATCGCTTTAGGGTTAAATCATTCCCATTTTCTGGAAAAAACAAAGAATTACCTGGTTTTAGATCTAACACATAAATACAAAATAATGAAATGTATTTAAAATAATTATACAAATATTACAATGGGGCGCCTGGGTGGCTCAGTCGAGTAAGCATATGCCTTCAGTTCAGTTCATGATCCCAGGGTCTGCCTCTGCTTCTCTCCCCCCTCCCCCCACACCCGCTCATGCTCGAGTGCCCTAAATAAGTAAATAAGTACATAAATAAATAAAATCTTATAGATGTGGCTATTTAAATCTTTTGCCCATTTTACAAGGTGAGATTGAGTTGTAAGAACTCTTTAAACATTTCAGATATGAGATCTTTATTAGATTGTTTCGTAAATATTTCCTCCCAGTCTGTTTTGTCTTTTCATTTTCTTAATGGTATCTTTTGAAGAGGAAACATTTTAAATTTTGATTGAGTGCAGATTACTCATTTTTTTCTTTAATGGATTTTCCTTTTGGTGTTGGATCTAAGAAATCTTTGCCTAACTCAAATTCACAAAGATTTCTCCTGTGTTTTCTTGTAAGAGTTTTGTAAGTTCAGCTCTTAGAATTAAGTCTATGATCCATTTTGACTTGAAGTAAAGTTCTAAGTTCATTTGATTTTGCATATTAATATCCACCTAGTTTAATACCTTTGTTGAAAGAGTTATCCTTTCTCTATTGAGTTACTTTCACACCTTTGTCAGAAACTGGTTGACCACATATGTGGGTTTATTTCTGAATTCTGTTCTGCTCCATTGAAATATATAGAGATATAGGTGTAGATATAGAGATATAATATAAATAAAGATTTAGATATAGATCAGGATTTGCCATTACAGTGTATCGTACTGTCTTGATTACTGTAGTAGTATAGTAAGTATAAAATCAAGTTATAGTAGTCTTTCAGCTGTCTTTTCACTACACAATTATGGCTATTCTGTGTCCTTTACATGTCCATATACATTTTAGGCTCTACTTGTTATTTTCTAAAAAAGAAAAAAAGCAACACTAGGATTCTGATAGGGATTGCATTGAATCAATAAGTCAGTGTTGGGAGAACTGACATCTTAACGATATTGAGTCTTCCAGTTCATGAGCTTGGTCTGTCTCCCATTTTATTTAGGTTTCCTTTAATTTTTCTCAAGCAGTGTTTTCTTTTTCCTTTTTTTTTTTTTTTTTTTTTAGATTTTATTTATTTATTAGGGAAAGAGCAAGCAAGCAGAGTGGCAGGCAGAGGCAGCAGCAGGAGAAGCAGGCTCCCTGTAGAGCAGGGAGCCAGATGTGGGACTGGATTCCAGGATTGTGGGGTCATTACCTGAGCCGAAGGCAGATACTTAACCAACTGAGCCACCCGGGTGCCCCAGTGTTTTCTGCTTTTTTTAAGTGTACTGACTTGTTTTGTTTTGTTTTTTTGTTTGTTTTAGAGTGCCAAGAGCGTGGGGGTTGGGGCAGAGAGAGGAGGGCAGAGAGAGAGAATCTTAAGCAGGCTTCACACCCAGTGTAGAGCCTGAGAGGGGGCTTGATCCCACAACCCTGAGATCATGACCTGAGCCGAAATCAAGAGTCAGATGCTTAACTGACTGAGCCACCCAGGCACCCCTTGAATTTTTTTTTAAAAAACTGATCCCTAAATATTTTAATATTTTTGATGCTGTTGTGAAGTTTTAAAAATTTCATTTCAGATTATTTGTGACCAATATGTGGAAATATAATTGATTTTTGTATATTGATCCTGTGACATTGTTAAAAGTTCCATTACCCAGTTCTGTTGGGGTTTTCTTGATTCTTTAGGATATCTTACTCAGATCATATGTAGTTCTTGAAAATGGTATTTGTGGAAATACACATTACGTTTACTCTAGAATGATATTGCCATAAGCTAAAACATTTTTGGAATGTTATTCTTTATTCAGAATTTGTGATTTTACCAAGCACATAAGAAAATGCATTTTTATTAGTTATTGGTGGGTATCTTGCTCTAATTTTTTTCTTCTTCCCTTTTATTAATCTGTATTAGGTATGTTATTTTTATATGTCTATTAGACATTAAAGGATAAAAGTTGGCAGTTGGATATCTACGCCTGAACTTCAAGAGAAAGGCTCTGGGGAGAGTGTATGTGAATTGTCAGAACATAGTTAAAGCTGTAGGACTGGGCACAATCACCTAAAGGGACTGACTAAAAGTTAACAATCCTTGGAAGAAAAATTGGGGGGAGTCTGAAAAAGATTTAAGGGGTGCCCTAAGCCCAAGAATCTAGGGGTACCTTGTGGGGAATATGTTAGGAATATTACTGAGTAACTGTCATTTTGTTTATGAGCCACCTGCATGCATGAAATGCTTTAATTTTTTTAATCCCTCCTATTTTAAAGAGTATACAAGAAATGTGTTTCATAAGAAATTCAATCTTTGTAAGATCACTGATGCCTATATCATTTTTTTCCTTTGAATTATTTACAGTTGGCATTTTTTTCTTTCTTCAGAGTAATGTGATTTTTAATCACTAAACATCCTAATCATCATTTTCTATTTAATATCCAGTTCAGTATATTATTCTGATGCTCTTACCTACGTTGTAAATATTACTGACTTCATGAGAGTCATACCAAATATCTTTTTTCCCCCTCATTCCTAGGCAAATACTGTGGTCTGGGGTTGCAGATGAACCATTCAATTGAATCAAAAAGCAATGAAATTACAGTGCTGTTCATGAGTGGAATCCATGTTTCTGGACGAGGATTTTTGGCCTCATACTCAGTTATAGATAAACAAGGTAATTTTCAACTTTATACCACAACTTCCACATTTTACAGTTTCTAAAAACAAAAATGAAGTGTTTCTTCTAATACTTGTTATCTGAGGTTAGAATAGAGTAGAAAGACTGAACAGTTAATACATATATAAATTTTGCAAATAAAATTAGTTCAGTTTCAGAATTCTAATAATTAGAAGTATATTAACATTTATATAAATTCCATACACTTCCCTTTCCATAGTAGAGGAAATACTGACTTTTCACTTTTATAATATTGGAACACAAATGACAATAACTTTTTAAAAATCTTGTCAGTTATTGAAATGTATCATACCGATTTTTGAAGCTTTATTATCCACAGCTTACCATTTCATAGTACTGTGTTCAAGACCACATTATCATTCTTCTCAAAGGAATAGAGTCTGACACTACAAAATAAACCTGAGATATGTGCTCGGTTGTTAATGTTGACAGTCTTGGGGGAAAATTAAAAGCAAGGGTATTCAGTGGAAGAGAATGCAAAATTTCCTTGAATTTCTAAAATAAAATGCAAAATTTGAATAAAATCTCTCCTGGGTTTTGGCTACTGTGGTATGGATTTGTTTCTTTTGCTGTTAGGAGCACTGTGGTACTGTGGTAGGAAAGTTTTAAGAGGTGCTGTTAATGCAAGAATATGCCAAACAAAGCAATCATTTAAATTAGAAAATAGATGATTATTTTAATACTGAACAATGATTTAACTAAGCTAACAATTTAAAATTTTTAAAAAGCTGTTACTTTATATTGTATAAATGAGAAAATTAAGAACCTGCTAAGTGTGAGAATGTTGGGCACTGAGAATGACTGAGGGCAGTGCAAGCTGTTCCTTCTCAGCTCTTTTGGGCTTGAGGTAGACACCATAGGTCTCATTAACAGTTCCATTTAGAATGTGATAGAGAAGCAGCTGTTCTGTGGGAAGAAAGGTCTACTTTTTCCTAATTTCTAAGCTATGGAACAGAGTGGGAAAGCTAATAAAATTGCTCTGAGAGAGTGAGAAAGAAGACTCATTTGGATGAATAATGGAAAGGAAAAAACTGGAAACATTACACTAAATGAACAGTATTTCCCACCGAACCAGGGCAAGCAAGGCTGCATGGTGTTGGAGGAGGAGCACTCCTGCCTCTGCCACGTGCTCGCCAGGTGCTTGCTGGCCAGTCATTTCACTTCCTGTAACTTCCGTGCGTTGGTGACAAGGACTAACTCTAATACACATGTAGTATCTGTAAGCACATGACACAGTAGGATCAAAACAAATGTTAGTTTTCCCCTTTCACCACTGTACACACACACACACACATACTCATTCCCCACCATCAGGAGAGTAAGATAAAAAAGATTAAAAAAAAAGATTAAAAAAAAAACAACAGTAGATTCTCGTCCTTTCAGTTTTATTTCTTGGAAGTCTTGAGTTAATAGGTAAGAGGATAGAAAATGTACAATCCATTTGTTTCTTATTCTTCTTGAGTTTTCTCCGCTCGGTATCAGTTTAAATTGTTACTTTTTTTCTTCTTTATACTTTCACCTTTCTCTGTTATTTATTGAGTTGAAGGTTTCTTTTTTTAAAAGATTTATTTGAGAGAGTGCGTGCACACTTGCACACATACAAGTAGGGGGAGGGGCAGAGGGAGAAGGAGAGAGAGAGAGAATCCTCAGGCAGGCTCCCCGGTTAGTGTGAAGCCCGACATGGAGCTGGATCCCTGGACCTCGATCGAGACCATGACCTGAGCCGAAATCCAGAGTCAGCTGCTTAACCAACTGAGCCACTCAAGTGCCCCTTGTTAAGATTTCTTGAAAATAAATATCCCCTCATTTAAAAAAAAAATTTCTTTTACATTGGGTATTTAAATTATGGAGCTTTTTATTCTACAGAAATCTAAATGTCCTGTATTAAAGTTTAAGAGTTGACAGCGATCTCGGATAACAGAATCAGTATGTTGTAGACTTACATATGTCTGCCAAATTTCAAATGGTTATGTCACTATTTTAGATGAATCTTAGATGCCAAAGTTTTTTGAAATATCTGCCATAATCAGGAACTTCTTCATAGGAAGGGCATAATCATAGGAAATCCTCATTTCATAGGTCTCTCCTGAGTTTTTACTTATATTTCTGCATATCCTTGCCTCTATGAAGCATTTGTTTTATTTGAAGTTATAAGTGAATTGGCTAAATCCAAGAGAACCCGGGTTGAATTTCTTACCATTTCTTCTTGGGTGGCCTTTCAGACATGATTTCTTTTAATGACTCATTCATTTGAATGCTGATTGGCTTTGGTTGAGAGCCTCAGTTTGTTTCCATCCAGGAAACTTTGCTGCCACACTGAATTCTATGAATATTTTGAAGGAACATCACTACATGTCCCCAGCTTAGCAACCTATTTGGAAATTTAGAGTATTTGGGAATGAAAAGATTGTGAAAAATTTTGCTTCAACAGCTTCTTCATTTGTTAAACTCTCACAAACACTTGTTAATGTTATACTATGTATTGTTGATGGAGTCATGATTTTGTGTGAGGTAGACTAATTTTCATGCCTTTATGCAAGAGCACATAGCAAGATTATATTTCCTTCACTGCCTTATGTCCTGCAATATGCCTGGCACTGGGAAAACAGCAGTAAATAAGATACAATTATGTCTTCATGGAGCTTACAGTACAGGGTTGGGAAAAGGTTTCAAACACATGGTAGCTCAGCTGCAGTTATGGTAAGTATGATAAAGGGAAAGTTCCAACAATAGGAGGCCAGAAGAGTGGGAGGAGTGGGAGATTGATAAAGAGCCTAACTCTTCCAAGGAAGTCCCTTTTAAGTGGGGGAACCGAAGGATTTATTGGGAAGTTCTAGACAGACAAGGAAGAAAAACATTCTAGGGAAGAAAATGAGATGCAAAGACCCTGTGGTGGGAAGGAGCTTTGGAGGTGCCAGAAAAGAAGCTGGCACAGCTAAGGTGGAACTGAGTGTGTGGTGAGGAGGTCATGTTATTCAGGGCCTTGTAGAAAATGTCAGGGTTGGAGCTTATTCCTAAGAGAGCGTGGAAGCTGTTAGAGCTGAGTAGTGATCTGACTGGATTTGTGTTTTTGTTTATTTTTACGATCTTCCCTGCTCTGTGAAGAGTGTGTTGAAGACAGGCAGGAATAATAGTAGGTAGTCCAATGAAGAGGCTATTGGAGGATATTGAGTCAGAAATGATTGAATTAAGAGGTCTTGTTATAAATGTAACTCTAGAATTAAGCCAGATCCTAATTCTTTTTAAAGACTTGAGAAACAGACATATCTACTACAAGATAACATTTCAAAGAATTAGAATTCTTCCTACATGAGTTTCAGTTACAGTAAGAGGCTTTGGACACAAAGAAGCCCTCTTGTATGAATCGGAACTCCTTTAATACCCAGGTTGTGCCTAGGGCACTTTACCTGGTGTCCTCTTCACTTTTCTGTCCAGTCTTCATAACTTGCATGGTTTTATTCCTCTCAGTTAGTTTTAATGGTCTTTGAGCAGTAGTATCCAGTCTTTTCCATTACCAGTTATCTCTTTTAATTTTTACCTATAAATCTCAATTTTAAAAGATGATATCTGCCAGTGAAAAGTTTTTGTTTCCCCATTGGGTAGCAAGGAAAGACAAATTAAAACAACTATTAACATGTGCAATAATTATTAGAGGACTGGTTTTTTTACTCTGAATTGGTATAATTACATCAAATTCCAACTAGACTTTCTGAAATTGAAATTATTTTATAGATTTATTTGTTTATTTTTTAAATATATTTATTTTAAATTCAATTAACATATAGTGTATTATTAGTTTCAGAGGTAGAGGCCAGTGATTCATCAGTCTTACATAATACCCAGAGCTCATTACATCATGTGCCCTCCTTAATGTCCGTCACCCAGTTACCCCATCCCCAACCTCCCTCCCCTTAGTTTGTTTCCTATGCTTAAGAGTCTCTTATGGTTTGCCTCCCTTTCTGATTTTGTTTGGTTTTATTTTTCCCTGCCTTCCTCTATAGTCCTCTGTTTTGTTTCTTATATTCCACATATGAGTCAGATCATATAATTTTCTTTCTCTGATTGACTTATTTCACTTAGCATAATACCCTCTAGTTCCATCCACATCATTTCAAATGGCAATATTTAATTTTTTGAGGGCTGAGTAATAGTCCGTTGTACATATATGCCACATCTTCTTTATCCATTCATCTGTTGATGGACTTCTGGGCTCTTTCCATAGTTTGGCTACAGTGGACATTTCTGCTATAAACATTGGGGTGCAGGTGCCCCTTCGGATCACTACATTTGTATCTTTGGGGCAGATACATAGTAGTACAATTGTTGGGTCATAAGGTAGCTCTATTTTCAACTTTTTGAGGAATGTCCAAACTGTTTTTCAGCGTGGCTGCACCAGTTTGCATTCCCACCAACAGGGTAAGAGGGTTCCCCTTTCTCCACATCCTCGCCAACATCTGTCATTTCCTAACTTGTCAATTTTAGCCAGTTTGACTAGTGTGAGGTGGTATCTCGTTGTGGTTTTGATTTGTATATTCCTGATGCCAAGTGATGTTGAATATTTTTTTCATGTGTCTTTTGGCCCTCTGTATGTTTTCTTTGGACAAATGTCTGTTCATGTCTTTACACTTCTTGATTGATTATTTGTTTTTGGGGTGTTAAATTTGAGAAGTTCTTTATAGATATTGGATACTAGCCCTTTATCTGATAAGACATTTGCAGATATCTTCTCCCATTCTGTTGGTTGTCTTTTGGTTTTGTCAGCTGTTTCCTTTGCTGTGCAAAAGCTTTTTATCTTGATGAAGTTCCAACAGTCCATTTTGCCTTTGTCTAACAAGAAGTTGCTGTGGCCAAATTCATAGAAGTTGCTGCCTGTGTTGTCCTCTAGGATTTTAATGGATTCCTGTCTCTGATTTAGGTCTTTCAATCATTTTGAGTCTCTTTTTCTGTATGGTGTCAGAAAATGGTCCAGTTTCATTCTTCTGCGTGTGGCTTTTCCCACGCTGCGTCCAATTTTCCCGACACCATTTGTTGAAGAGACTGTCTTTTTTCTGTTGGATATTCTTTCCTGCTTTGTTGAAGATTAGTTGACCATGGAGTTCAGGGTCCATTTCTGGGTTTTTATTCTGTTCCATTGATCTATGTGTCTGTTTTTGTGCCAGTATCATACTGTCTTGATGATTGCAACTTTGTAATAGAGCTTGAAGTCCAGAATTGTGATGCCACCAGCTTTGGTTTTCTTTCTCAACATTCCTTTGGGTATTTGGGGTCTTTCCTGGTTCCATACAGATTTTAGGATTATTTGTTCCAGCTCTGTGAAAAAAGTTGATGGTATTTTGATAAGGATTGCATTGAATGTATAGATTGCTCTAAGTAGCATAGACATTTTAACAATATTTGTTCTTCCACCCATGAGCATGGAACGTTTTTCCATTTCTTTGTGTCTTCCTCAATTTCTTTCATGAGTGTTCTGTAATTTTCTGAGTACAGATCCTTTGCCTCTTTGGTTAGGTTTATTCCTCTTTGGTTAGGTATTTTATGGTTTTGGATGCAATTGTAAATGGAATCAACGCCTTAATGTCTTTCTTTTTTAGTGTATAGAAATGCAGCAGATTTCTGTGCATTGATTTTATATCCTGCCATTTTGCTGAATTCCTGTATGAGTTCTAGCAACTTGGGCGTGGAATCTTTTGGGTTATTCACATAGAGTCTCATGTCATCTGTGAAGAGTGAGAGTTTGACTTATTCTTTGCCAATTCGGATGCCTTTTATTTCTTTTTGTTGTCTGATTGCTGAGGCTAGGATTTCTAGGACTGTGTTGAACAACAGTGGTTATAGTGCACATCTCTGTCATGTTCCTGACCTTAGGGGAAAAGCTCTTTTTTTTTTCCCCATTGAGAATGATATTTGCTGTGGGCTTTTCATAGATGGCTTTTATGATATTGAAGTATGTGCCCTCTATCCCTACACGGTAAAGAGTTTTAATCAAGAAAGGGGTCCCTGGATGTATCAGTCAGTTAAGCATCTGTCTTTGGCTCAGGTCATGATCCCAGGGTCCTGGGATCAAGCCCCACATTGGGCTCCCTGATCATCGGGGAGCCTGCTTCTCCCTCTCCCCCACCCTGCTCATGTTCTCTCTCACTCGCTCTGCTTTCTCTCTCTCTCTCTCTCTCTCTCAAATAAATAATTTTTTTAAAAAGGGAGTAGGAGAACTTAGTTTTGTCTGGTCTCAGGAATTCACCTGGATTGCTGTCAGATCATTCTGAACTCCTGTGAACTCAACCTGAGATCTAAGAAAAGAATTGCTGCAATTCTCAAATAGAAAAGTGACCACTTTGTGCAAGAATGACAAGATGGAGAAACTCACCTCAAAAAAGAGAACGAAAGGCAGTACTGACTGCCAGGGACCTAATCAGTATGGATGTAAGTAAGATGTCAGAACTGGAGTTTAGAGTAACAATTATAAAGATACTAGCTGGGCTTGACAAAAACATAGAAGACACTAGAGAATCCCTTTCTGGAGAAATAAAAGAACTAAAATCCAATCAAGTTGCAATCAAAAAGGATATTAATGAGGTACAATAAAAATGGCTGTAACTGCTAGGATAAATGAAGCAGAAAAGAGAATTAGTGATATAGGAGACAAAATATTGGAGAATAAAGAAGCTGAGAAAGAGATAAACAACTACTGGATCATGAGGGGAGAATTTGAGAGATAAGTGATACCTTAAAGCAAAACAAGATTAGAATAATTGGGATCCCAGAAGAAGAGGAAAGAGAGAAAGATGGAGGGGGAAGAAGGTATATTGGAGCATATTATAGCAGAGAACTTCCCTAATCTGGGGAAGGAAACAGGCATTCAAGGCCAGAAGGCACAGAGAACCCCCCTCAAAATCAATAAAAATAGGTCAACACCAAGACGTAGTAGTGAAGCTTGCAAATCTCAGAGAAAAAGAGAAAATCCTGAAAGCAGCTCAGGACAAGAGGTCTGTGATCTACAAGGGTAGAAATATTAGATTGGCAGCAGACCTATCCACAGAACCTGGCAGGCCAGAAAGGACAGGCATGATATATTCAGGGTGCTAAATGAGACAAATAGGCAGCCAAGAATACTTTATCCATCAAGTCTGTCATTCACAATAGAAGTAGAGATAAAAAGCTTCCAGAACAAATGGAAACTAAAAAAATTCACGATCGATAAACCAGCCCTGCAAGAAATATTAAAGGGAATCCCTTAAGTGAAGAGAGAGCCTAAAAGTTAACATAGACCAGAAAGGAACAGAGAATGTATAGAAACAGAGACTTTACAGGCAATGCAGTGGCACTAAGATCATGTCTTTCAGTAGTTATTCTGAATGTAAATGGGCTAAATGCCCAAATCAAAAGACACAGGGTATCAAATTGGATAAAAAAGCAAGACCCGTCGATAAGCTTCAGGAGACTCTTTTTAGACCCAAAGATACCTCCAGGTTGAATGTGAGGGAGTGTAAAACCATTTATCATGCTAATGGATATCAGAAGAAAGCTGGGGTAGCAATCCTTATATCAGACAAATTAGATTTTGAACGAAAAAGAGATGAGGAAGGACACTATGTGATAATTAAACGGTCTACCCAACAAGATCTAACAATTTTAAGTATTCATGTCCCTGACCAGGGAGCAGCCAATTAGATAACCCAATTAATAACAAAATGAAAGAAACACATTGATAATAATAATAGTAGGGGACTTTAACATTCCACTCAGTGCAATGGACAAATCATCGAAGCAGATCACAACAAGGAAACAAGGGCTTTGAATGACACCCTGGACCAGATGGACTTCGCAGATAGAGCATTCTGTCCTAAAGCAACAGAATACACATTCTTCTCGAGTGCACATGGAATATTCTCCAGAATAGATCACTTCCTGGGTCACAAATCAGGTCTCAACCAATACCAAAACATTGGGATCATTTCCTGCATATTTTCAGACCACACTGCTTTGAAATTTGAACTTAATCACAAGAGGAAGTTTGGAAAGATCTCAAAAACATGGAGGTTAAAGAGCATCCTACTAAAAATGAATGAGTCAACCAGGAAATTAAAGAAGAATGAAAAAAATTCATGGAGACAAATGAAAATGAAAACTGTTCAAACCCTTTGAGATGCATCAAAAATGGTCCTAAGAGGAAAGTATATAGCAATACAAGCCTTTCTCAAGGAACCAGAAAGGTCTCAAATACTCAACCTAACCCTACACCTAACAGAGCTGGAGAAAGAACAGCAAATAAAGTCTAAACCCAGCAGGAGAAAAGAATATAAAGATCAGAGCAGAAATCAATGAAATAGAAACCAAAAGAACAGTAGAACAGACCAACGAAATCAGGAGCTGGTTCTTTGAAAGAATTAATAAGATTGATAAGCCCCTTGCCAGACTTATCAAAAAGAAAAGGAAAAGAACCCAAATGAATAAAATCATGAAAAGAAAGAGGACAGATCACAGCCAACACCGAAGAAATACAAATCATTGTAAGAACATAAGTAACTATGTGCCAACAAATTAGGCAATCTGGAAGAAATGGATGCATTCCTAGAAATGTTAAACTACCAAAACTGAAACAGGAAGAAATAGGAAACCCTAACAGACCCATAACCAGCAAGGAAATTGAAGCAGTAATCAAAAACCTCCCAGCAAACAAGAGTCCAGGGCCAGGTGGCTTCCCAAGGGATTCTACCAAACATTTGAAGAATAATATTTATTTTTCTTAAGCTGTTTCAAAAGATAGAAATGGAAGAAAAACCTCCAAACTCTTTCTATGAGGCCAACATTACCTTGATCCTAAAACCAGACAAAGACCCCACCAAAAAGAATAATAGACCAATATCCCTCATGAACGTGGATGCAAAAATTCTCACCAAGATACTAGCTAATAGAATCCAACAGTACATTAAAAGGATTATTCACCATGACCAAGTGGGATTTATTCCTGGGCTGTATGTGTGGTTCAACATCTGCAAATCAATTCATGTGATACACTACATAAATTAGAGAAATGAGAAGAGCCATATGATCTTCTCAATAGATGCAGAAACAGCATTTGACAAAATACAGCATCCTTTCTTGAAATTGAAATTTTTATTTGAAAATTGAAAAACTTTGTAGACTCTAGAGACGTCCAAACATCCTATTAGCAACCTCTGGTGAGAAGGTCTATTGAGAGGAACTCCTAAGTTACTGCTGGTCTTAATGAGAGAAGCAAAACCAGTTACCCAGAGGTACAAAGTCAGTAAGATCTTTTTATCTAATAGAGTAATAAAGGAGACTGACATTTTCATTCTAAAATATAAAATTAAAAACATTTACTGCTGGACTTGAAAAATAAAATAAATTTTATAGGCGAGTGGTCCAAATAGCTGGTTTTGAATCTGTTCAACATTAGCCAGTTTCTAGGGAAAACACAACATTTGTAGGATGACTCTGGGCAATGATGTTTATGTTATTTCAGTTTAGAACAATGAGCTCAGGAGACATATCTATATTTACATTGAAAGCTTCAAGTCCTTTAAGGCAGCCTCTATTTGTTATGTGCCATAAATTGGTGGGAGTGGATGTACGCATCTTAGTGTACATGTGCAGCTGAGAAGTGATAGTCGATACTTCTTTTGGAGAACTTGACATTATCACTTAAAAGTATGTTAAACCTCGGGGCACCTGGGTGGCACAGCAGTTAAGCATCTGCCTTGGCTCAGGGCGTGATCCCAGCGTTATGGGATCGAGCCCTATATCAGGCTCTTCCGCTATGAGCCTGCTTCTTCTCTCCCACTCCCCCTGCTTGTGTTCCCTTTCTCCCTGGCTGTCTCTATCTCTGTCGAATAAATAAATAAAATCTTTAAAAAAAAAAAAAGTATGTTAAACCTTGGGGCGCCTGGGTGGTGCAGTCGTTAAGCGTCTGCCTTCGGCTCAGGGCGTGATCCTGGCATTCCGGGATCGGGTCCCACATCGGGCTCCTCCGCTAGGAGCCTGCTTCTTCCTCTCCCTCTCCCCCTGCTTGTGTTCCCTCTCTCACTGGCTGTCTCTCTGTCACATAAATAAATAAAATCTTTTTAAAAAAATATGTTAAACCTCTTTATTTCGGTTTTTACCAGTCTGGAATTTTGTAGTGGTCATACATTTGTATGTTTGTGTTTTTTTGTAGAAAAAAATAGTAAATAGTTTAAAATTTCATGTGAAATAAAATGAGCCAATGTAGGTATTAATGAACTTTCTAATTGGAATTCAGAACACTTGTTTATTCATTGTCTGCTGACCCCTTAGAATCTGAGAACCACCTGCTTACGATTTATGAACCGCTAAGCCTGGGAAATATTCCCAATTGACAGAATTATTGTTGCTATATGTTAGGTTATTTTTTTTTTATTATCATTATTACTATGTTCAGTTAGCCAACATATAGTACATCATTAGTTTTTGTTGTAGAAAGGAAACAGCAACCAACAGAATGGGAGAAAATATTTGCAAATGACATTACAGATAAAGGGCTGGTATCTAAGATCTGTAAAGAACTTCTCAAACTCAACACCCAAAAAACATATAATCCAGTCAAGAAATGGGCAGAAGACATGAACAGATACTTCTCCAAAGAAGACATAAACATGGCTAACAGAAATGAACAAATGTTCAACATCGCTAGCTATCTGGGAAGTACAAATAAAAACCACAATGAGATACCACGTTACACCAGTTAGAATGGCTAAAATTAACAAGTCAGGAAACAACAGATGTTGGCAAGGATGCAGAGAAAGGGAAACCCTCTTACACTCTTGGTGAGAATGCAAGCTGGTACAACCACTCTGAAAAACAGTATGGAGGTCCCGCAAGACATTAAAAATAGAGCTACCCTATGATCCAGCAATTGCATTACTGGGTATTTACCCCAAAGATACAGATGTAGTGAAAAGAAGGGGCACATGCACCCCAATGTTCATAGCAATGTCCACAATAGCCAAACTATTTTAGGTTATTTTTAGAATTAACACCAACAGTTTAAAAGTTTTCTGATTGCCACCTTCTTTAACGACATTTTTTTGGCGAATATTTTCCATTTTTTCCATCTTACGTTAGATTAAATCAACTTGTAGATGAAACAGGTCAGAATATAGAACTACTTTCTAATAGAGTCCAGATTTCTGTAACTCGTTGTTTTGGTTTTTTGTTTTGTTTTGTTGTTATTTTTCATGGGATGCTTTTGGTTTTAAAAATAGAGCATGAGTTACTTAAGATTGTTTGCTACCTTAATTATACAGTAATTTTATAGAAATCTTTGTTTTGAGTACTACAGTTAGCTAGGTTTCTATTTTTAGCGTTTCTACTGTGTTCCTAATTTTTGTTGTTGTAGCTGGCAAACATTTTAAAACTCTTGAACTATTAAGTAAGATTTTATTAATGAAGTCTCTGTTTATATGCATATTTTTAGATTTATCTTTATTTACACACAAGTGAATATTACGTTTGTGTGTATAATATACATACAGAAATAATAATCTGGTTTTTTGGTGTCAATTTGTAGAAGAAAGGTGCTAACCAATGAAATGTTAACAATTTAGCAGAGAAAGAGCACTTAAGAACAATCTGTTAAGAGAGTGTTAACACAAAGAGGCAAATAGAATTTATTGCAAGTGGCAGATAACCTGAAGGGCCTTGATGATTTTAGTGTTTTGTGTGTGTTTCATTTTTTTTTAGTGAGTTAGGAATGCTGTGAGGGGACTGAGTTCGTGTTTGTGTGGTGTCTTTACGTTATCCAGTGACATTCTTTCACTGCTGCTTTTACTGATGTATTCATTAGTGCCCTAGGTACTGTGTAGGTCACAGAAGAATTTTAATGTTTTATAATCTTTTATTCTTAATATCTTAATATTCTTAATAATTAAGTTATTCTTAATATCTTATATATTTATATAAAATCTAGATTTTAATGTCTTATAATGATTGTTAATCTTGTATTTGTTTTTTAATGCACATATACAAAAACTTAGGTATGAAGAGGGTTTGATTCGCCATATGTACCCTATAGCCTGACTACATTGTTTATTAAGCAACTGAGTCATGCCTGCATCATCTATAAAAAAAAAAATCGACTGTTTTCACCTGAGCTCCTACTATAGACTCAGCTTCCATAGATGATGATGTAATATTTCTAAGAGAAACATAAGATTTGATCTCTACTTTCAGTATGTAAAAAGAGAGAAGATATAAAATGCCTCCTATAGTATCTGCCACTGAGTAAATGTTATTTAACTCTTAATCACAATAAATTATGTTCTATTACATATGTAAATTTCCTTCAGTAAATGACAGATGGTACAAATTAATACCAGGTTCCTATTATGGAAACAAGGAATTATGCCCAAGGTCACATGCTAATATTGGCTGGAGCAACAAGATGAGTCTTGTCCTGCATCCTGTGGCACTTGAACAAAGTAGCAATCACACAGTTACAGTGCAAGGTTGCTGACAAAGTGTGAATTAGGAAGCTGTGATTTCATATTCCTTCAGGCTCTGGGAAATGTGTTACTTAAAGAATATTAGAGCAAATAAAGGGGAAGAATATGCATCGTCTTCATTTATTTTTTTCTTTGGAGTAAATAAATATGGTAACTTATTATAGTACTTTATGCTTTCTTAAATTAGAATAAATATAGGCACTCAGGCTTCCTTTCCTTTAGAAATAAGTGGCTTCAACTGGACACAAATCACACCCAGCAGTTAATATAGTTGGTGATAACACTGCTGAGAGTTTTTTCAGTTCATTCAGTAACACAAAACAGAGTATTAATTGGGGGGAAAATCTAAATCTATTTCATAATTGTACAGTCTCAGAAATAGCCAGTGCTGTCAATCAAAACTATTTTTGCAGTTATAAACAATAGGCTATTTTTTTTTAAAGAGTTTATTTATTTATTTGACAGAGAGAGACAGCCAGCGAGAGAGGGAACACAGGCAGGGGGAGTGGGAGAGGAAGAAGCAGGCTCCCATCGGAGGAGCCTGATGTGGGGCTCGATCCCAGAACGCTGGGATCATGCCCTGAGCCGAAGGCAGATGCTTAACAACTGAGCCACCCAGGTGCCCCACCAATAGGCTATTTTTTAATTGATTTGTGAACTTATAAAATATTTATCATATTTCTGAGATATTATGTGTTAACGTTAGATGTGTTTAAATAAATATTTCATAGGGCAGTTATAGTTCCTCAGCCTATGCAGTTATTAGGTATTGGAAAAATGTTTAATTGTACTTAAATTTTAAGAAAAATTTATGCATTGGATATAAATTATGGCTGATAGTAATATTACTAAGTTGGGAGCTATCTTAGACTATCTGATGTTGGTGTTTTCATTAAGAAAACCTTGAAATCTTTCATCCTGTTGTTGACTGTTGGCTTGCCTTTGTTTTTGTATTTTCTAATATTCTTCATCACAATGACATTATTCTGCCTTCACAACCCCACCTGAGGCCTGCCTCCTCTAGAAAGTCTTCTAGGGTTAAGGAAGGCAGCAGATATTAGGGAGGCTCTTAGAGAAATTATGATTACACTCATTTTGGGTTAGACTGCCCTGCTAAGACTAGAGAAGAAGCTGCACTATAGATGCTGCTTGTCCTTCAGTGTGCACAAGGAAGAGACTAGAACGCCAGTCAGCTTCAGCAGAACCCCTGAAGGCATTCTGCGTCCTAGTGTGGCCATTCTCTATGGCCCGGAGCACCCCAGTGAAGTATACTGTATGTTTAGTGTTTTGTGTAGTAATATATATGTTATAAATATTATTTTTTAATGTATAATATTTGATTCATTTTTTTAAAAATACCATGCAGAAGCTCTTAGTTGAGAAGGGAGTAAATTATATACTGCCTTGCACTTTGAACATATCACTGATTTTCTGGCATTACAGGACATCTTACAGTGGGTCCAGCGTGACAATTGAGTTGACAATGAGTACTTTATCATTATTTATTGTTATAATCACTGCCTAAGCACTTTACATATAATAAGTTCATCTTTTAATTTGCTGGGCCAGAAACCTTAGCCACTTCTCAGAGTCTGTGTTCACATGTATCAGCCTCTGACTACATCTCAACACCGCCACTACTGCCACTCCCATGCAAGGCACCGTCTATTCTGACCTCAGTTATGGCAAGAGATTTTTTTGCTGACCTTTCTTTCTGTCCTTTCTCCCCTTCAGCCTACTCAACCTAGTGGTATGATCCTATTAAAATGAAGTTCTCACCTCTCTTTGTTCAATGTCTTTACCTACAGGACCCTGTAGGATATGGCTTCTCTTTCCTTGTCTGACTTCATCTCTTCATTTTCTTTCCTTTGCTCGCTCTGGCAGCAGACATACTAAGTGTGCTCCCTCTGCCTATTCTGTGTTATCCACACACTCATACCTCACTCCCTCACCTATTTTAGAGTTTTATTCACCTGCCACCTTCTCAGTAAGGTCTGCCCTGACCATATTACTTAAAATGCAATCCCTTAGCTTTTCCTCCATGCCTTTCCTTATTTTTTTCTAATGTGTTTATCACCTGCTAACACTATGTCTATTCCTTGTTCATACTGTCTATTTTCTCTTATCCCCCACACAGGTTATACTTCGTATGTGCAGAGATTTTTGTTTGAGTGTTATTTACTTTATCTCTACTTACTAAATATTTGTTGAGTGAATGAATGAACAAATAAACAAGTGGACGGCCCATCCCGGCTCCTTTTCTAGGCTTTATTTCATCCCTCAGTGCACATGTGCTCTATATAAAGGAAAATTGTTACTACTTTTTTGATAGCTTCTTTTTCTTCATTTTAAAGTTTTTATTAGTTTTATTATACCGTACATTTCACCTATTCAAAATATGCAGTTCATTGATTTTCAGTATATTCACAGTTGTGCAGTCATCACCATAGTCAATTTTAGAACATTTTCATCACCCCAAAAGAGGCTCCATGGTCACTAGTGGTCATTCCCCATTCTCTACCCACTAACCCTCTCCCTTTCTAGTCCTAGGTAACCGCTAGTCTACTCTTTTTCTCTTTAGATTTACCTATTTTGGATATTTCATATAAAACGGAGCCATACAGTGTGTGGTCTTTCATGGCTGGCTGCTTTGACTTAGCATATTTTCAGAGGTCATGTTGTAGCATGTATGAGTACTTCATTCTTTTTTGTGGCTGAGTAATATTCCATTGTATGGATATACCACATTGATCCATTCATCAGTTGATAAACATTTGTCTACAAGTGTTTGTATGGACATATAACAATTTTTCTTGAGTATATTCTTATAATGGAATTGCTAGGTTATATGGTATCTCTGTGTTTACCATTTTTTAAGAAACTGCTAAACTGTTTTCTAAAGCAGCTACACCATTTAAAAATCCCTCAAGAAGTGCATGTGGGTTCCAATTTCTCCACGTCCTTGTCAACATGTTACTATCTGTCCTTTGGATTCTAGACATCCCAGTGGGTATAACGTGTTATCTCACCGTAATTTGCATTTCCCTGATAGTTAATGATGTTCAGCATCTTTTCATGTGCTTATTGGCCATTTGTATGTCTCATTTGGAGTAGTCTGTAGAGATCCTTTGCTCATTTTTAAATTGGGTTGTCTTTTTAAAATCAAGTTGGAATAATTTTTTATTCTGGGTACTAGATCCTTATCAGATTATATGACTTGTAAATATTTTCTCCCATTGTGTGGATTATCTTCCTCTTTCATGGTAGCATTCTTTGAAGCACAGAAGTTTTTAATTTTGATGAAATTCAACTTGCGTATTTTTATGTGGTTATGTATGTTTTTGGTATCATGGCTAAGAAAACATTGCTTAATCCAAGGTCAAGATTTACACTTACAGTTCTTCTAAGAGTGTTATAGTTTTGGCTCTTAAACTTAGATCCCCTTTAATTTTTATGGGATCTGAGGTAGGGGTCCAGTTTCATTCTTCTGCATGTGGTTATTCTCTTGTCCTAGCACCATTTGTTAAAAAGACCATTCTTCCTCCCCACTAAATTGTTTTAGCATCCTTATCAAAATCAGTTGACTTTAAATTTAGAATTTATTTCTGGACTCTCACTTCTGTTCCATTCGTTATAACTTCTTATACATTGCTATCAGAAGGCTCTGAGGCAGATGGTTTCTTTTGAGCTGTGTTCATCTTGCCTAAGCTGTGTTATTATCTGGGAGCCTTGTAGTAATAGTGGTTTTCTGGAAGACTGTTTACTTGTAAGCTTTCAGGAAAGACACATTTTAAAGCATCTTAATTGAAGTTTTCTTTGCCTCTGTGGAGTTAAAAAGCTCAGTATTTATAATCATGATTTTCTTTCTCTGTCTTTAGTCTTGGCTCTCCTCATAGGTGTCCATTTTGAATTCCTATTTTCCTCCCCTAGGGACCTCTTTTGAGCCCCCATGGAATTTGCAAGCAAGGTATACTGCATACATTTGCATGGCATAATCTGGAGTTTCAGCACTGCATGGACTTAAAATAAAGCCCTGTCCTGATCAAATATATCCATAGTTGGCCAGCATTCTGGCACGTGGCCTGAAAGTAATGAGGCCAGCTGGCAGTCTTCTTGTGGTTTTGAGTGCCACGTTGGACCACACAGGTACCTTTGCATCCCAGGCTTTTAGAAGTTCAACTTGTAATCTTAGGAGTTAGAAACTCTTTTCATGGAGCAGGAAAGCAGAAAATCAGTTGTAATTGATGCAGTGTGAAGATTGCCAGGAATAACCAGGGTATAGGTAATTCAGTGTGTCTGTTTTTCTCAGTCATTCAGCCAGGTAGTCGTGACCAGACATGTATTCTCTTAAACTCCTAAACACAGATTTAATCATCATTCAAGTGCCTATGGTGTATTAATCCATTAATTAATCCATGTAATTGCTCTCAAAATATCACTTTCCTTTTGGTATAACAGTTGTGCTCCAGTTCATCCAAGACACATTTCATTTGGGTGATAATCACATAATTTCTTCAGAATTATAAAATGGAATAATCAGTTATTTACGCTTGCTGTGGAGGCCATTGATTTAATGAATATTTGTGGGGTGCCTGGGTGGCTCAGTCAGTTAAGCATCTGCCTTCGGCTCAGGTCATGATCCCTCATCGGAGCCCGCTTCTTTGCCTGCCACTCCACCTGCTTGTGCTCTCTCTCTCTGACAAAAAAAAAAACAAAAAAACAAAACCCAACTCAATGAATATTTGCATGCCATCAGTGTGCAAAGATGCCTGTGGGGTGTTATCAGTGTATTGTCACCCTCAGCACACTTGATCGGCCAGGCATTTACATGTGAAATCACTTACTCTTGTGATTGCCTTATTAGGACCTTCTAGGTTTTCCTCCATACAAGTTAGTCTGTGATTGGACTTAGCCAAACATGCTAACAGTCACAATCTTTTATTCATCCATTTGTTCAATAAATGTTGATTGAAAGCCTCCTGTTACACCATATGCTGTGATTGCTGCTGACAATACAAAGGTGAGGACAGACAGCCTTCTCTGTCCATAGACTAGACATTATAAAATGATGTTGCTTATAACTCCACAACTGTATCAGTGGATTGTTCTTACATAACACATGGTACTTTGAGAACACGTAATAGTCACCTACTCATTAAAGCAACCAAAAAAATCTTAGGTGCCTCCTATGTGCTAGAGGTTTTTGACTTGTTGAAAATGAGCAGCTTCTGTAAAGAAGCGACAGTTAAGCCAGCAAGGCTAAGGGACAGTAGAAAATCATTCTAGGTCAAGAGGCACCATGTGCCAGGGGAACCAAAGAAGGCCAGTATGGCAGGAAACCAGCACAGGTACAAAACAAGATTTAGACAGGACCAGGCTGCCACTTCCAGACCTATGGGCTGTGTTGAGGACTTGGCCCTCTGTCCTAGAGCAGAAGGAAGACATTGACCTGTTGGAACCAAGAGCCACCTTTTACCCAGCCTCCGAACTAAGTCTTAATGAAGCAGGTTAGCTCTTATTCAGATTTGATTACTAGATGGAAATATTAAATTTTAAAGTTCCTTCTTACTTAGATGAATGTTTCTTCAACTTTAGTGTGCTTAAGAATTATCTAGAGGACTTGTTAGAGCAGATTTTGGGGTGTCCACTCCCAGAGATTCTGTAAGTCTGGATGGTGTTGAAGAATTTGAATTTCTGTTAAGTTTGCAGAAGATACTAGTGCTGCTGGTCCTGGCCATGGACTCAATTTTCAGTATCAGTTCCTTAGAGTAACAAAATTAATTCATCTGACTTGTCATTGTTTTCCTTGTGTGTAACTAGCAGAGGATCACTTTTCAGTTATGTAATAATTTTCTCTTTTCAGGAGCTGAATTTAATAGAAGTTATTTTAAGTCTATACATTATACTTATCTCTACCTTCTGTATACATATACAGGACTCTGTAAGGGGATGTGGTAGCAAACAGTATTAGAGAGGCATAGCCCCAGAAATCAAGATACTTCAAAAAGAAATCGTGCTAACAAAAACTTGTACAAAGTTACTAGTCCTACCTTCACAGCTGTTCAGATTTTAAAATTTAGAACGTTATTTGGGATTTGGAAACGGTGTTTCAGTAAGAGTAAAGCTATGTATTATTGAATCCATTTTTTATTTTTGTTTTTCTAGATCTAATTACTTGTTTGGATACTGCATCCAGTTTTTTGGAACCTGAGTTCAGGTATGACCATATTTGTGACTTTTTCCCCCTTAAATGCTACTCTTCATCTACTTCATCATTATTCTTATACACTTAGGATTAATGTACATTGATGTATGTGTCATAGGTGTGACATACAATCATTGTTCAAGAGGTCAATAAATTAGTGCTTATTTAAAGCCATTGAGTTACTGTGTTTAAATTTTGCTTTAATTGTAGCATTTGGATCTTCTCTATAATGAAAGTATAATTTCAATATACTTTAAAAGTAGAACTGGTTGCTTTTCAAAATGTGGCAAAACTGCTAATGAAGTTAGAGGAGATTTTTTTTTCCCCCCTCAAAAAGGGAAGAGAAAGATTTAGGCTATAACAGAATTCTTCAGTGTTCTTGCCCAAGCAACATTTTTACTACTGTTTCCTTGCTTTATGTCCTTGTCTGGACTGGGATTCCCTTCTATTTGAGTTTCCATTTCTAACCTTTGCTGGCTTTCATTCTGCCACTTACATTGCTGCCAAGTTTCATTCTAAAATAAATGCGTGATCATTCCCGTACTTTAAAATCTTCAGGAGCTTCTTCTTATTAAGACAAAATGCCATCCAGATGTCTTAGCCTGGGTTTCAGGATCCTTCACAGGTAGTCCTTGGACCATTTTTTCCAGTCTCATCTTATGTACTTATGGATTCTTTACAGTGCTCTGAGCTCAGAACTTTTGCCTGAAATTGCTTTACTCTCTCTGCTTGGCAAATTTATTCTTATCTCCTAAGACCAGTCTCACTAACCTTCCTCCAACTTGCTACACTCCCCAAAGAGCAACCTTTATTTTGTCTTCAAGGAGAGGTCTCTGTCTGCGGGATGGGTGAGCTCGTCAGCACTTACAGAGACTCCCAGTCAGCAGGGGTGACTCTGGCATCAGTGTCTGGTGCACAGACCTGCACAGGGCCTGTATCCTCACCACCCACAGGCAGGCTGCCGTTTTTTCTTGCCTGGACTGCTCCACCACCAGCCTACCAAGATCTCTGCTTCTCCTCAGCGTTCCTTACAATCTCCTTCTTCCCAGGAGCCAGAATAATCTTTTTCAGAAATAGGAATCAGATTATGTGTGTATAAGCTTTAAAATCCTTCATTGACTTCCCATTTTGACTGAGAAATATCTTCCAGATTCATCACCATAACCCACAAGGCTTCTGCACGATCTGACTCCTGCCCACCTCTCTAGCCTTCTCCCAAACTAATGTTACCTTTTAGCTTTACAGTGCTCACTGTACTCCGCCTGCACTGGTCATCCTTAGTTGGAGACACACACAGGCCACCTTGCCTCGTGGGCATACTGTTCCTGTCCATTAGGGTGCATTTCCCTTCCTTGGCTGAGGCTTCACTTCCTCAGAGCCCCATTTCCTGACTTCGGCAGCGCAGAGCCCTGTGTAAGAGCATTGTCTCTGGAGACCATATGCCACTTACCAGCTGTGGGACTTGGGCGCACTGTTTCTCAGTTCCCTCATCTGTAAAGTGAGGATAATACTAATACTTACCATTGGGGTTCCTGTGTGGGTTCCTGAGGTACTCAGAAGGCCGCCTGGCACATAGTAAATTTACTGTATGTTGGTGTTAAGTTTGCTTCCTCCCGCATATTTCATGGAGTGCCCTTTCTTCACAGCAGAGTTATAATCTGATTTAAGTATTAGTTTAATGTCTTCCCCCTGACCTCTGGAATGTAAACCCAGGGAAGACTGGGCCATATTTACTTGGTTGATGTTTATAAACCCAATACCTAGTACAGCCCAGCACTCAACAGACAACAATAGACATTCAGGTAAATGTGTTGAGTGGGTGGGTGAATGAGTGAATAAATGAATGCCAAATATTTTTAAGTCAAATTTGATAAGTAGCGGGTTGGTGAAATAAACCGGTTTATCTACAAATTAGAATAGCATAGACCTGTTAAATATGAATAGATCTTATAGTAAAAATATGTTTGCCATTCATTATGAAGTAAAATAAAAAGGTTTGTAGAATATGAAACAATTATTTTAAATATGTGGGTGAAGATGTTTTATATGGATGGATGAAATAAAGTCTGAAAGGGCTTTTTAAAAGTAGTGCTTCTCAGGGTAGTGAGATTAAAGTATTTGAATGAACTGTAAAATGAATATGTGACTTTTTTTTTCTTCTTTTCCCCCAGTAAGTACAGAACTGTTTTATATCCTTTAACTTGTTTTTATTTCACAGTAAGTATTGCCCAGCTGGTTGTCTGCTTCCTTTTGCTGAGATATCAGGAACAATCCCTCATGGATATAGAGATGTAAGTCTAAGCAACATAAACTTATGTTCAAGTTGTAATACAACTTTATTATTTTTTTTAATTCCAGAATAGGTTGGTGTACCTATTATATATCTTTAATCTTGATTTATTTTCTAGGAATTATTTCTTTTAGTATTATGTATGTAATGTTTTATTCTTTTTCTTGTGCTACAAGTCTATACTATGTTACCACATCAGTAACCCTGTGTTCATTGAGAAAACTGTCCCAGTCAACTCATTTCTTGTGGAAGCTTAAGCGTCGTTTATAAATTATCAAAAGAACATTAAATACTAATCTTTTATTTTTCCTTTCCTCAAGTCCTCACCACTGTGCATGGCTGGTGTGCACGCAGGAGTAGTGTCAAACATTTTGGGTGGCCAAATCAGCGTTGTAATTAGTAAAGGCATTCCGTACTATGAGAGCTCTTTGGCTAACAACGTCACGTCTGTGGTGTAAGTATATATGTTATTGGTCATAGGAGGGTATGGGGCAGGGGTGGGAGAGCAGCAAGTTAGACCTCAGCAACATCACTGTTAATGGTGTTCATGAAGTAACATTTGTGTGGTGAGCGCTCCCATTTCTGTGTGCTCAACGTCTGAGCGTACTGAAGAGCACAGGCAGGGTCGCACTACCTTGGCATGTTCTCCATCACAAAGAGAGTCATTTAGAAAGATGACTTGTTCTTTTCTGAGTGTTGAAAGTGTCTAGAGTAAGGGTCTAAAAGTTTGTGGCCAAATTTTTACTTCATTTTAAAGATTAGAAGGCATAACTACTCTGTTTCCAATAGCCTGTGTGACCTAGGATGGATTGAGGATAACTGAAATCCTCTTGAGTATAAATTAAATTTTGACATAAATCAGGGTAGTCGTATTATGAATCCTCCTCTCCTCCGAAGAGAATATTTTAGGAGTGTATTTTTATGGTCGCTACAGTGATCTGTTTTATGAAACATAGACTAGGCATCAAAAGCAGGAAATGTTGAAACATTAAAAAGAAATATAATACTTGGAATCTGTTTTGGTAAATCTTGCCAAAGATGGGCTCCGTCCTATAGACAATACTAAGCTTAATTGAAATCGGCTTCTCTTCTGAGGTTCTAGGCCAGTTTTCATCCAGAAGATGAGAGCATGATTCGTATCCATGACAGTATAAAACAGGAGTCAACAAACTTTTTCTGTAAAGGACCAGCTAGCATATATATTAGGCTTTATGGGCCACATGTCCCTGTCACTTATTCTCTCTTGGTTCATTTAAAATTCTTTAAACTTGTAGAAACCATTCTTAGCTGCCTGGCCATACAAAACAGGCCATGCATGAGCGAGCTATCATTTGTCCATCCCTGGTATAGAGTTAGCAACCTTTCCTTCTCTTCGTTTCTCCTAGATGTTTTTTTTCTTTTTTCTTCTTTTTCTTTCTTTCTTTCTTCCTTTTTTTTTTTGCATTTACCATTTCCATTCTTTATTTTTAATTAATTTTTATTCAAAAACTAAATGATATGCTATGTGTTGCTAGATGGCTTTATGCAGACCTTATCATTCTTTTCTCTTCTGCCTTTAGCATTTTTTTTTTTGTCAGTTCTCTTTCTTTTATACCTTAAGAAAAAATAAGGACAGGTTGCATCCACTTGTAATAATGGTTTGAAGTTGTGCTGAAGGAAGGAAGGTTTCAGGTTCTTTATCCCCCCAAGTTCTTTTTATCCCCGCAAGTTCTCTAGAGTCCTTGGTAAACTAGTCACTTGTCCCACCTCTCCATTTCCCCAACTGCATTTACTTTCCTGTTACTTTGAAATCCAGATGCAGTGCTACATTGTAACATTGAAACTTGTCTTTAGCTGTGTTTATTTCCTGTAACAAATGCAGTCTCTCCTATTAGTAGCAAGCTTTTTTTCTGTTAACTCCCAGGAAGCTTAAGCCTCATTCTCTAGGAATTACAGTGTACTTGCAACAAAAGCAAATGACACGGAAAAGTTTGAGGAATCGGTGTATTTCCATGAAAGATAAATAAGTACATACTAAAGGTTACATGGGCATACTTGCACATTTCATGTATGAAACAGGCACTAGATACTTTTAGAGAAAATTGTTTATGCTGATTTCAGAAGTTCTGCTTTGAAATGAGACTTTTGGCGGGGGAGGGGCTAATAACAGCATCAGTTGTCAAATATATGGCCATAGAATATTCTTAGTTCTTTATATAGTAAAACAAAAACAAAAGAAAAAGTTTTCCTAAGACAAATATGGGGAAGTCTATATATATGAGTGTCACCAAGAACAACTTTTCTCTTTCAGGGGACACTTATCTACAAGTCTTTTTACATTTAAGACAAGTGGTAAGCCTCTCGTGGACTTTATAACTTATTGTAATTTGTGTAATAGTTAATATTTTTTAAACACTATCATGCACTATGCCAATTGCTTTTTTTTTTTTTTGCACCTTCTCATATGTCACAATAATATAATGGATGGAATAAACTGAAGGTTTTGTATTAATAGGGAAATGATCATGTAAGCAAGGAAAGTTCCTTATGAAGGGTGATTTTTTTTAATATGTCTGAAGAAGTAATTAATTCAACAGAAAATACGTATTGAGTACCTTTGATTTGTCAGGCACTGTCCTGATGCTAGTGAAACAAAAGTGAGCAGAATAAACAAAATCTTCCTTTCTTGAGCTTAAATACTGGTATTGAGAGATTGAGAGTAAACAATGGATAAATTACTATATATGATATACTCTTTATGATATTATAGAAGATATAGAAAAATAAGGAATGAGGATAGGCGATGTAGGAGAGACTGGTTTGGAGTGTTAAGTGGGGTCTGGATAGGCCTCATGCAGAATGTGACATCTGAGCAAACACCTAATGGCTGTAGGGTGTGAGTCATTCACTGGTCTAGAGAGAGTGTCCCAGGGAGAGGATAATGTATTGCCATTAAATTGATGGTTATTGCTTGTGAATAAATATGTATGTACATTTCCTGAGAAGACACAAAGACATAGACCCAAGAAACATTTGCCTACTTTTGAAATTCCTCTGTTACAGTATATTATTAGCATAGTGTATGTTAATTACATGTACAATAGAAAGTTTCCAATGAGCAAATTTATACAGATTTTGAACTTACATCTGGAAACCAATTTACTGTCTTTTTTGTTTCAGGTTGTTATGGAACACTGGGGATGGAATCTGGCGTGATTGCTGATCCTCAGATCACAGCATCATCTGTGCTGGAGTGGACTGACCACACCGGGCAAGAGAACAGCTGGAAACCTGAAAAGGCCAGGCTGAAGAAACCTGGACCTCCTTGGGCTGCTTTTGCCACTGATGAATATCAGTGGTTACAAATAGATCTGAATAAAGAAAAGAAGATAACAGGTTAAAAGACATAATTTTCTAGAATGATTTATAGTTCTGATTTTATTTGGAAACCTGATGACATCTAAGATTGTCACAGAAAATTAGGTCATTGCAAATGTAATTGTCTGGTTTTAAGTTTTCTTTACTGGTGTTAAATAATCCTGAAGGTGGTTTCATAAAACGTGGTAGAGGAAAGGAGTTGGTATTTGATTTTTATTAGCTTTTTTTTTTCATTGTAATAAGATTCTTTAAAGGTAGTGTTTTAATTAAGCTATCTTGACATTTGAAATAACCATCTCTTAGAGTCATTAAAAGAAATTTATGTGCTGTATGGTGACTAACATAATAAAAAAAAAATTTTTAAAAAGAAATTTATGTTCAAGTTCATTTTAAGTGCTATAAATATTCTGCATGTGCTGAATACAAATTCATTGGAGCAATTTATCAAATGGTCAGAATAATTTATTAGAATTGGGTTAGGGTAATTTTGTTAAAGATTTATTTTGATTTGGTACTGAAAAAAATAATTGTTTCAATCCATTCATTCCCACGGAGTCATTGTTACTTGGTAGGTGAGATATATTTTACAGTGTTATGAACACAAGCTGTCAAAATAGAATAGTCCTTTCCTTATGTGCACCCATAATTCTTGTATCTTTACAAGGGAACAAAGCCAAGGATTTAGTTGCTATTATAATGAAACCTTGCACTTAGAGATGGTAATGTGCTTTTGGCAAAAATGTTTTAACGGTGTACTTTAGGTATTTACTCTTCAGTGCTGAACAAACTTCAAGGATCAGACCATGTGCACTAATGAAAGCAATTTTCCATTTCGCAGGCATTGTAACCACTGGCTCCACCATGGTGGAGCACAATTACTATGTGTCAGCCTACAAAGTTCTATACAGTGATGATGGACAGAGATGGACTGTGTATAGAGAGCCTGGTGTGGAGCAGGATAAGGTAAAGTGATTGCCTAAGGTATTTTAAAAGATGGGCCTCTGCCAAAAATCACTAAAGCTGTCCTGTGATATTCAACTTAGCTATTGTTTGGTCTTTGTTCTCTTCTGGTTATTTTAGGTTGTGTTGGTTATTAGCCTTACTCTTCTAACTATGGCTAGGAAGTTCTCAGTGGTCCTTGGTCCCTTTTGATGATTTTAACATTTTTAACTCAGTTGTTTAGGTACTTTATTAAGAAATTCTGAAAAGGAGGGGCGTCTTGCTGGCTCAGTCGGTAGAGCATGGGACTCTTGATCATGAGTCATGATCAGGGTCATGGGTTTAAACCCCACATTGAGTGTAGAGCCTCCATGAATGAATGAATGGATCAATGAATGACTAATTTTCAGTAAGTGGTGCTAACATATTAAAAAAAATTCTAAAAAGGAACTTGTAATTTCTTGTCTTAAATAAGCTTTTCTTGATAATCCACAAAATGATGGAGAACCTAATTTGTTCCCAGATTTCTTCTATGCAGGCAAGGGGGACAAAAGACAAAAGCTAAAGGCAAAAATGCATTGTAGTCTTGGATATAGACTTGAAAGGTCATTTCAAGCTCACCTTACCAAATTTTGTCTTAGAAAACTTCTGTTTTTTTTGTACCTGAAGAATTTTCTTAACTTCCATGTTAATTATCAAATTGTTGTTTTAGTTAGCAGACTATGATAATGCAGGAATGCTCCAGAGTAGATGGTAAGGGGTGAGGAGTAGGGAGAAGTGGCTGTCCTCTAGCTATCACCTTCACCCAGGCTCCTGGCCCATGTTCCACCACGAGGACCTTGTAGCTGGGGGAGTCCTTGTCCTCAAAGAAGGTAGATTTCTTCTTATCTAGAATTGAAATTAAAAGCACTATTTTTTTTTTTTTAAAGATTTTATTTATTTATTTGACAGAGAGAGAGACAGCCAGCGAGAGAGGGAAACACAAGCAGGGGGAGTGGGAGAGGAAGAAGCAGGCTCACAGCAGAGGAGCCTGATGTGGGTCGATCCCATAACACCGGGATCACGCCCTGAGCTGAAGGCAGACGCTTAACCGCTGTGCCACCCAGGCGCCCCAAAAGCACTAATTTTTTTTTAACGAAACTTCCCTGAGTTTCGTTTCAGTTACATGATACTATCAGTTCTCTGTCATATATATGATTTGCTAATATATCTTCAATTACCACTTTTCTTATCTCTCTATTCAGAAAACTCCAGGGGCTCCTTATAATCTGTCATGTGGATCTAAACTCTTCCGTTGTTATTCAAGGCCTTCTTCCCTCTCTTCTGCCTGATATCACATGACCTTCATCTGTGGTGAGGCTCTACCCATCGAAGTAAATAACTGTATTGTCTTTATACCTATCTTCCTTCTGCTTAGTAACCCCAGACTTGGCTACTTTTTACTCTGAGCACATCCATACTTATTTGTAGAATATTTATTATACTTGTGGAATATAGTTAATTATTTGAAATTACAAGAATTATCCATGCTTATATTATAAAAACATCTGGCACCATTGAATTATGTTTCTGAAAAAGACTTTCTTTTTTGCTTCGTTTTTGAAACCTAATTTCATTAGGTATAGAATTCTAGGTTCATGTTGTTTTTCCCGCCACACTTTAAATATGCTGTTCCACTGTTTTCTGGTTTACATTTTTCCAGTGAGAATTTTATCTTTCACACCTTTGTTCCTCAGTGTGTAATGTGTCTTTTTATTCCTTAGCTGTTTTTAAGATTTTCTTTTTATCATTTGTTTTAAGCAACTTGATTATGCTGTATGTGCCTTTGTGTAGTTGTCTTCATGTTTCTTCTGCTTGGGTTTTTTTGAGCTTCTTGGATCTGTTGGTCATAATTTGCTTCAAATTTGGAAAATTGTAGGCCATGTTTTCTCAAGTATGTTGCCTCCCTAATTTTAATTACATGACTGTGATGACTCTTAAAGATGTCTCACAGTTTACTGATGCTGTGTTCATTTCTTTTTTAAATCTCTCTCCATGTTCTGGTTTGGAAAATTTTACTGTTTTACCTTCAAGTTCACTAATCTGTTCTGCAACGTCTAACCTATTAATCCCATCCAGTGTACTTTTATCTTCAATGTTGCATTTTTACTCCTAGATTTTCAGTTTTGGGCTTTTAAAATTTCTTCCAAGTCTCTCCTGAGCATGCTGGTGCTTTTTTTCTACCCCTAAAACATATGGAATATATAGTAACTCTTTTGATGCTCTTATCTGCTGATTCTGTCTACTAATGTGTCACACATGGGTCTTTTCATGTTGATAGATATTATATATCATATTTTACATGCCTTGTAATTTTTTATTGGTTGCCAAACATTATGAACTTTTACATTGTTTGGTGCTAGGTTTTTCTTTTATTATTTACTTTTGAGCTTTATTCTGGGACACAGGTTGCTTTGGAATTATTTGGTCTTTTTAAGGTTTGCATTTTAGCTTTGTTAGGTGGGACCTGAGCAGCTTTTAGTTCTAATATTTTTTTACTGTTAGTACTGTTCCAAGTATTCAACCCAAAGGGTCATGTATTATGAGTTTTACCCACTCTATCTGTTGGTAATGTGAGCTGTTCCCAACCCTCCCTAGCTCTGAGAATTGTTCTGTGGGCTCCTTCCAGCGGTTCTTTCCCATCCACAGTTTGTTTCTTTATGTGTAACTGAGATTTAAGGGGAAATCCGAGAAGTCTCTTTTTCTCTCTCTCTGCAGTTCTCTTCTCTCCTATAATCTATCTTACAAATTCTCGCTATCTTGGTCTCTCTGTCTCTGAGCTCTGTGTCCTTGTTGCGGTGAGACCACCAAGGCTCTCTCCAGACAATATTGGGGCAGTAGAAAGGCTCACCTCATGTGTTTCTCTTCTCTCTGGGATTAATGCCCTATGCTACCTATTGTCCAGTGTTAGAAAACCGTTGTTTCATATATTATATCCGATTTTTCAGATGTTTAAGGCAAGGAGTAAATGTCGTCCCTATTCATCTGTCCCAGATACAAGTGGAAGTCCTTACACTGAGTTATATGGAATACCAGTCTCTTGCTTCACATTAGCCCATCTGCTCCCTCATCTGTCTCCAAACTCAAGAGTCACTGGTGTATTCATTTTGACATCCTTTCTAAGCATGCACACATGCATGAGCACATACAGACTGAGACAGCCTTTGGGTTTGTTTTCAGAAGATAGGAATATATATACAACTTGCTTCACAATACATTGCTTTTTAATAGTGTGCCATATCTGTGTGTGGTAATATCCTGTAAAATTTAAGTTCCTTGACGGTGGGAACTTGGACTTCCATTTCCATTTTTATACTCATGACTCCTTGCAGACCTCACTACACACAGGGGCTCATAGATTATAAATGCTCATAGGTTATAGCAGATCTTTTTTACTTAGTTTATATAAAATCCTTCTCCTTTAAGGTTTTTTATAAAAATGAAACTTCAGTGTGGAATAAGACCTCAGGGATAGTTTTTATGTCCTAAAGTGATTACTGTTCCTTTTCCACTAATAGACTGCAAATTTTTGCTTTCATTTTATTTCAGAGTAATATCTGAGGAAATAATGGAAAGTTACTAGGTTGGAGATTATTGTAACTTCAAAACAAACCTTGTAGAAAATGAAGGCTATTAACACATCTTAAAAGTTTACAATCTAATGCTTTGTGAATCAGCCAAAAGAAGATAGCTATATTTAGACATGACTTGATGGAAGAGTTAAACATTTACTTGCTCTCACATTAACTGATAAAATATAAACCACTTTGATTTTAGGCAGATTAGTAGTCTTTAGAAACTAGCCAGGTGATTTGGCCTAGAGGAACATGGAGGACTTCTCACTTAGTGGATCCCTAGAATTAAGTCAGAAGACTCGGACTCAGGTCACTGCTCAGTCATTGACTGGTTGTGCAGTCCGTTTACATTCTAGAGCTGCAGTTTTCTGGGTTCTGCCTATTTCATGGGGTTGTCCGAGAACAGCTGAGTTAATTATATGAAAATACTTTGTAAATAAGAGCCCTTGCAGTGTTACATACTATCATTATTTGCTCAAAATGGTTGAGGGGATGAGACAGTCACTCGAAATCATATTTTTACCTAAAGACTATTCATATAATACGTATAATGCTTAGGATCATTAAAATTAGGCAGGCAACATTAAAATTAGAATCATTTGTCTAGTGTAGATGCAACGAGGAATGAAAAGGGGGAATATGGGAACTGTCTTTATGTAGTGTATCCAGTAGGTGGAGGTATGTAACTGTTCTGCCTTCCTTAGTGTATGTTCCCTTTCTGTCTCTTCTGAGAGAAAAATTATGAAAAGTACACAGTAAAGCATTTCCTCTAAGACCTTGTATGTTCAATTGTGCTTTATTTTGAAAAGAAAATTAATATATTTTAATAACTGGTAATTCCACAGGACTAGAATTACTAATCTATTAAAAGAATTATACTGTCTCACTGCAACTGAAGCCTTCTCAAATTGCCAAGTTAGCATTTTTGGTATGTTTCAATCATCTTAAAATCATTTTTGTATTCAGTACTTTTATAAGTTTTTGATGAAGAATGTGCAGCTTAATAGTTTGTCCAAATTATGATTATTTTCTGAGAAATTAATTCTTACTGTCATACTTTACAGATCTCATTTAAGACCCAAAGCAGAAAACAAAAATATGTTTCAGTGGAACAGTTTAGCCCTGACCTCTGTTGACGTAAAGTACCAATTTTTTGTTTTTTAAAGATATTTCAAGGAAACAAAGATTATCACCAGGATGTGCGTAATAACTTTTTGCCACCAATTATTGCACGTTTTATTAGAGTGAATCCTACACAATGGCAGCAGAAAATTGCCATGAAAATGGAACTGCTTGGATGTCAGTTTATTCCTAAAGGTAAAGCAACAGTATGTATTTAATTTAAAATAGCTTTGCTATTCTCAGAGAAAATAAATAATGATCGAGTGTTCAGCTTTTAACTACAATGTCTTCTTAAAGAGGATTTTTAAAAGAAATAGTTATCTAACGTATTGAAAAGCCAGTTACCAGAATGTTTTCCAAGGTTACAGGTGGAAGAGAGAGCATCATTGATGAGATAATGTAATGAGGTTGCTTTTCAGATCTAGTCTCAATCTTAACAATTTTTAATCAGGTCCCATGTAGCGTAGCATACATAATCTTGTAACACCAGCACCAATGATTATAACTTAGTCCAAGTGCCTTTTCCTTTGAGAAAATTAAAAGTGGGAGTAACTTCCTTCAGTAGTCTAGAATATTTTAATACTTTACTTCCTGTTGTATCTCCAAAACCTGTCACAATGCCCTCACGCAGTGGGCCCTCCACAGTTATTAAATGATTGAATGAATAGTATGTCAAGCTGTGATGATACTTCTGTAGCTTTAGAGTTTAATGTCATCCATCTCCTCCGTGCTCTCCTTCTCCGAGAATTGTTTTAAAACAATTTAATTATATACGAAGTGAGAAATCCCAGTAAATTTGTGTGTTTAATGCATAGTATATTGATCCTACTGACATATTGTTCTCTAAGACTTAAAATTACTGGGCAGAAATAAGTCCTCTAGGAAATGTCGAAGATACTTAAATTACTGTTTTTAACTGTGACTCATAAGCAAAATGTATAAACTTTTCTAAACCATTTTTCAAGGTCGTCCTCCAAAACTTACTCAACCTCCACCTCCTCGGAACAGCAATGACCTCAAAAACACTACAGCCCCTCCAAAAATAGCCAAAGGTATGCCTCCTTTAAGTGTGAGAATTTGATATTCCCTGGATTTGTGGTATAATTTTCCATAAACATATTAAAAGCATTATAAAATAACTTCATTTTAATCAAGTTGATGTAGATAAACGAATAAAGAAGTTTTAAAACTTTTTTCAAGGTCGAGCCCCAAAATTTACTCAACCACTACAGCCTCGCAGTAACAATGAGTTTCCTGCACAGACAGAACAAACCACAGCCACTCCTGATATCAGAAATACTACCGTGACTCCAAGTGTAACCAAAGGTATGCAGATCCAGAAATTAACGCCTGTTTACATAGCAGCATTTCATATTGTTTGTAACTTAATTTTCAGTAGCATTTTCAGCTTTTAAACCCTCAGTTTCTTTTCCTCTTAACTGTATTTCTTAAGAACCAAAAAACTTTTATTTCTCTCCTTAGAAAAGAAACTGATTATATTGCTCTGATTTCTCTTCTCCGGTGTCGTTGTAGAATTGTTCTTTAAATATTTAGAGATGGCTGCTGTATTCTGGGTCTCCTCTTTGTGATCTTTTTTCCCACCACAGCTAAACACAAGGAGTCTCTATTTCTAGAAATAACTAAAACCATAGCAGAAAACAAACTTTTTTTCCCCCTCTGCTTATATGTTTGCTGGATAGGGAATTTGGTGGCAGAAAGGGAACAGGGGGGAAAAAAACAGTTTGGGTGAAAAACTAACACTTTTTAAAAAAATACTGTGAGTTAATATATTCATTAAAAAAAACTTTAGTCTCTATTTTGAAAATGTTTACAATCGTGATTTTTTCATATTATAAATGTAGAATTTACTTTCAAATTTCATTACCAATAAAAAAGGTATTAACACACACAAAACATAATACTTTGATTTTACTAGTTGTTGAAAAACAAAATTTCAGTTAGGAAAAAACCATAGTGTCACAGAGGAATTAATTTCAGTGTTGGCAGATAAAGCATTTTCAGGACAGTGCAGAGAAGAGAAAGCAATTCATTCCAATAACTTTTGGCACACAGAACTTTATTCATTCTCATTTTCTGAACATTTGCCTGATTCAGGTAACTCTTTCCAACTTTCCATGTGTCACTTTTTTTCCTATCTTCTAAGGTATTTTCTAAACAGACCACTTTCTTTCTCATGCTGTTGGAAAAGCTAAAGAGAAGCAAGACTTCTTAGAGGTCTCAGTGTCCCGCGGACATTTACCATTTTGTAGAAGATGTCTGTTTGGGCGGAATCCCAGACCACATGCCTGGATGAAAGAATAGTCACTTAAAAGTATTGCTCTTCTTAAAGTCAGATTATAGAATCTTAAAATCTCAAGACTGAAAGTGCCCTTAAAGTATTTTCTCCCAGAACTAGCATTCCTGTAAGCTTCAGAAGAATAACGAAGAATGTACAGGTCTTTTCAGTTAAAGACTTCTTGTCTCCTTTTCTCTGGGATGGTGGTGTATAGCCTTTTTATTATTTTTTGAACCTAAGCAGATTTTTTTAAACCTCTGATTAAATCAAACTGTATCTACCTGAACCTGATTATTGCCTATCCAGTTTCACAAATTTTAGGGATAAAGCACATTTACCCTTCTGAACTCTTGGTGCTTTCTAGCCCTGAGTCATGATTTCTGTTCTATGCACTTCTCTTCCATGTTTACATCCAGGCCGAGAGCGATGCCAGAGAAAATGCTCTCATGGTCAGATCTGTGCCACCATAGCTTCCTGAATCCCCCCAGGAGGGGCCTCAGCACCAGGCACCGGTCTTGCCGTTTCTTGGTTAGCTCGTCTGTCTGTTCTCAGTAGTCACTTCTCCATATTTTTCAGACCCTTGACTCAGAGATTCTTTACTCACGCTCAGTTACCACTTCAACTTTTCAAAGAAAGTAAAAGCAAGTAAAGGAAACTCCCTACTTGTGGAGCCTGTGAACTCACCTGTATGCTCTGTCCACTGCGTGGAAGGAGGGAGTTCCTTGTACTGTCCAAGGCTGATTCACCTGTGCCCTCGTTCCCATCCATCCAGCTTCTCCGAGGCCTCAGGTTATTGATTATCCTCTCCCACTCCTGTATCGGCAGCCTCTTTCTCTCTTTTGGGTACATCATAAGGGTACGTAAGATGCCGTGGGTCCAAGCCCCACAGTGTCTGGTGCTTGGCCCCCAGCAGAGAACAGCAGTGGCTGCTGCGTCCTCATTGCTGGGATAGGGGTGCCAGACTAGGGAAGAAGCTGATGTCTGAAATGACCTTAGGCAGACCATTTTCTCTATCTGGGCCTGGACTTATCTGTGGAGAGAGATAAGGGGATTAAAAGATCTCCTAGTCTCTCTAGGCTCAAGCATTGTCCTTTTCTGCCCTGTGGATATACATTGTCTTTTTCTTACTTAACACTAGGCTGTTTGTTACCTTTCCATATATATTAACATGTCCCCCATCATGTTGCAATATCGTTTCCAGTTGCTGGATAATATTTTACTATGATGTATTTATTCACTTTCGTTTTTGGTCATTTGGGTTATTTTCCAGTTTTTCACTCTTGCAGATATAGAAACAAACCTCCTTAAAAATGCATCTTTGAATGTTGTCTTAATTTTTTTCTAAGAATAAATTCTAGACATGGAATTGCCAAGTAATCAATTTTTATACATATTGCCCCAAAATGATACAGAAAGTATCCATTTAAAGTCCCATGAGAATAACTTTCCTGATACCCTTTCTAGCAGTTATTCTTTTAAATATTTGCCAATTCAATGAGCAGAAATATCATCTTATTCTTGTTTTAACTTCTGTTTCTGTGATTACTAGTGAAGCTAACATGTTGAATAGTCACTTATGTTTTTTAATTGTAATGCTCATTCACCTCTGCTGATTTTTCTGTGATTGGTTTTGACTTGTGAATTCTGTAATATATAGATTATAATAACCCTTTATCACATATTCAGAAATATATTTTCCAAGTTTTTCATTGGTCTTTCAGTTTGTCTTGGTGATTTAAAAAGCTACTGTGAAAAGTTTTAAGTGTGGACAAAGCTGAAGCAAACAGTGTGACAGACTTTCACATTATCTGTGGAAGCATCTGCCATTACCCACACATGCCCATTCTCATTTCATAAATAACATGTATGGTATTTTCTGAGGTAGAAAAGCTTTGAAGGATGATGTGGGTGACCTTCCTACTTTCCCTTCATGACTCTGCCTTGGCGTGTTTTCAGACGTAGCCTTGGCTGCGGTCCTGGTCCCGGTGCTCGTCATGGTGCTCACCACCCTCATCCTCGTCGTAGTGTGCGCTTGGCACTGGAGAAACAGGTGAGTCCGTAACCAGTTCACGTGGTCGGTCCTAGGAGGGCTGTTTCCAAGTGTGAAATAAAAACTAAATATAGAAAGTGAACTACCATTTGCCTTTTTGAGAAGGGGAAAGTTAAGGTAGTTATTAAATACATCGGTTTCTCCTTTCCATAAAAAATGAGTACGTTCAGTAGCACAGTCAGTTACTGAGTACCTTTATTGTATCGAAATCTGCTTTATGTGCTGGCATATACACATTTATAAGAACCACAGTCTGACACATAATAGGTGCTTAATATTTCCTGAAAGAATAAGACACAACTCCCGTTTCCCAGGTGTTTGGCAGGGTTGATTGAAAAGACACGGAACCATATGGCTTGAGGAGTTCTTTTTGAAGTGCTGGGGAGCACAGATGTGAGAACCATGAGAGTTATCTGAAAGCTTTTCTGCAGGAAAAAGTAATCCTCGTTTCTCAAGGGGAACGTTGGATTTGCCTAGATGGAGGAAGGAAGAGAACAGCCCAGCCTCTGTGCTTGAGCGAAGGCACAGATGTGGAGTGTAGGCAGGGTCATGAGAGCTAACACATGGGCTGGGCACGGGAAAGTTAGGAGCGAGGACTGTGGAGGTGCAGCCTTGGCTTGGGTCAGGGAGGGCTTCGGGGATGGAGGGATTCGGGTTTCATTCTGTAGATGGGGGTGTCACTGAGGAGGGCGAAGCAGACAGGTGATATTATCAGATCATGGAGAGCTGGCTGTCTGCTAAGGAAGGAGGAAGGATCGAGGATGATCGGACGGCTCTGGCTTGTGAAGTTAGACCAGGAGAGGTGTCATGAGTGGAGATGTCAGAGCAAGAGGACAGGTTTGGTGGAGCAAGAGGAGGACGTAATTCGCTCACTCAAATATTTGAGCTCCTGCCTTGTGCTGAGTACTGACCGTGTGCTGGGAGTCCAGGCTGAGCCCCAGAGTTCACGGGCTGGAGGGGATATGGTGCAGAAGACAGGCAGCAATGGTACCACGATACAGGGTGTGCCACGGGAGGAAGCTGAAGAAGGGGGTGGCTCTGGATTGATGGTTTTAGGAAGGCTGCTTGGACAGAGACCCAACAGGTTACTGTGAGGGCGGGGAAAGTGCAGGGCAGAAAGTTCAGGATGCTCTCAGGGAACTGGGTAGAAGCAACAGTAACACTGAGGACAGCAGCAACAGCTCATTCTTATAGAGAACGAAAGCTGATTTTAGGCATTATTGTAACTGCTTTCCATGGTTCAATTCGTTTAATCCTCAAAACAACCTACAAAGCCGGTACTGTTTCACAGAAGAAAATGAGACAGTGCATACGTGACTTGTCTGAGGCCACCTGGTCCACACGCAGCAGAGCAGAGCTCTGCCCCGGATGTGTGGTCAGTCAGGCAGTCGAGTCTCATTCACTGTGGTCAAAGCTCAGAGGGTGAGGATTGGGAGTCAGGTTGTGGGGGAGGCAGGACGCAAGTCTTGAGATTGGTTTGGGCTGGTGCTTAAAGGACCCTATGGAAGTGCAGATGCTCAGGACACAGAGGAAATTCAATGGATTTGCAGAGCTTGTATTTGAAACTGAAACAGACCTAACAGTAACTTTCCCGTAAGAACCCACGTCACCCCTGGGTCTTTGATTAGATTCTTTTTATCTACAAACTTATCCTTTGAGTGGGAAGTACCTTGGGTAACAGAATAACTATCTCAGGAGACAGTTACTTAAAATTTATTGAGAGTCCAAAATTTATGAGTTTCAGCAATGGCGGCTTTGAAAGGCAAGTGAAATAGAGGACCCTGTAGGGTAGGTCAGCAAATGGAAATGTACTCCTGACTAATTATTAACTTTCGTGTTTATCCTGCACCTTGAGAGCTGTCTTACTTGTGAATTCACTCTGTTTGCTAACATGTTTTTTTCTGTATTCTTCCAGAAAGAAAAAAACTGAAGGCACCTATGACTTACCTTACTGGGACCGGGCAGGTAACTAGGCTTTGCAACCCCTTCCACCAGAGGGAAGTCCCACCCCTCCAGGTGGCAGTAGTAAAAGAGGAAAGCTGTTTTCAGGCCCACATAAACTCCCCAGAACTTGTGAGAAAAATGGTATCCCTCTAAATGTTCTGATCATTTTTACTCTCTGTAAAATCTCTTCTAGTTAATAAGTAACAAAACGAAAAGTGAGGATCTCTTATAACATGCACTCTGTTCCTTTTTCCTGGAAAACCTGTGTGGTTTGTCCCACGTATCTGTTTTTCTTGAAGAGACAAGCTTTCTTTGTGACCCTCGTGAACACTGTGTACAAGGATTGTGGTCTTGTAACACAGTGTGTGTTTGTCACTGTGCTGTGGGTCCTTCCCAAGTAGAACCTAGCAGTTTACGAGTCGTGAGGTCTGCCATCTGTGCCGTAATGAGTGGTCATCTTCTGAGTTCCTACTCTGTGTGGCAGATTGCAGCAGGTGACACCGGAGGCCCACTACAGGTCCCCTACTTTCCAGTCTCACTACTGGAACAATAAAAGGCAGAAGAGTTCCCTGCTGTGACCAAGGTAGAAAGAAGCAGTGGTGGGGGAAGATTCTGTGCCGCTAACACCCCAAGGTAGATCTTGGGAAGTATTTTTTCAAAAAAACTTACGAAAAACCACCCTACAACAGACAAACTATTTTATAGCAGTGGTTTGCTTCTGTGCATGCTTTTGATAGCAACTTCTATCATGTTCTGCATTGCACTAGATATTCCATCAAAAAAAAAAAATAAGCTTGAACAACTTAAGGAATTAGAACAAGAACAAACTAAGCCCAAAGCTACCCAGAAGGAAAGAAATAATAAAGATAAGAGAGAAACAAAATGGAGAATGGGAAAATAGAGAAAATCAGTGAAATCAAATGTTAGGTCTTCAAAAAGATCAACAAAATTGACAGACTTTTAGATGGAATAAGAAAAAAGATTGAAACTACTAAAATCAGAAAAGAAAGTTCAGGTGTCACTACTGATTCTACAGAAATAGGATTATGAGAGTATTATGAACAATCATGTGCCAAGAAATTGAAAACCTAGATGACATGGACAAATTTCCAGAAATATAAAACCTAACATGACTAAATTACAAAGAAACAGAAGATCTGAATTGACCTGTAACTACCAAAGAGATTGAGTCAATAATCAAAAATCTCTCAAAAAAGAAAAATCGTACCAAACATTTAAATGAGAATTAAGCCTTAAAGATGCCACACACACACAAAAAAAACAAAAAACTGTTAACACCAGTAACTGAGCCAAGTAAGTAACAGGATACAAAGTCAACACACTAACATCAGTTGCATTTCTGTACATGAACAGTGAACAATCTGAAAAGGAAATTATAAAAAGAGTTTCACTTACAATTGCATCAAAAAGAATAAAATACTTAGGAGTTCATTTAACCAAGGAGGTAAAAGACCTGTACAATGTAAACTATAAACATTGCTAAAGAAATTTTAAAAGACATAAATGAAAACACACCCTCTGTTTGTGGATTGAAAACTTAATATTGTTAACATGCCAGTACTACCCAATGTAATCTACAGACTCAATAGTAATCCCTATCAAAACTCCTATCATATTTTTTGTACAAATAGAAAAATCCATTCTAATTTTAAGGGACTCCACATAGCCAAGACAGTCTTGGAAAAGAAGAATAAAGCTAGAAGATTTCACATATCCTGGTTTCAAAATTTACTACAAAGTTACAGGAATCAAAGCAGTGTGGTATTGGCATAAATGCACACCAGTGGAATGGAGAGCCCAGAGAGAAATGCTCATAAATATGAACAGATGATTTTTGGAAGGGTGCCAGGAGCATTGGGAAAATGACAGTCTCTTCAATAAATGGTGCTGGGCACATCGCATGGCCACGTGTAAAAGAATGAAGTTGGTCTCCTACTTAACACCCTTTTTTTTTTTTAAGATTTTTATTTATTTGACAGCCAGCGCGAGAGAGGGAACACAAGCAGGGGGAGTGGGAGAGGAAGAAGCAGGCTTCCAGCGGAGGAGGCCGATGTGGGGCTCGATCCCAGAGCACCGGGATCACTAAACAGTAAAACTTATAGAAAAAAAAAAAAAACACAGGACAAAAACTTGATGACAGTGGACTTGGCAATGACTTCTTAGCTATGACAGCAAATGCACAAATAACAAAAGAAATAAAAGAGATTAGACTTCATGGAAATTTAAAATTTTTGTGCGTCAGAATATACTATCCACAGAGTAAAAAGGCAACCCACAGAATGGGAGAAAGTATTTGTAAATCATGTATCTGCTAAAGGATTGATATCCAGAATATAGAGTGAACTTCTAAAACACAACAAAGGAAAAACAATTCACAAATGGACAAAGGACTTGAAAAGACTTTTCTCCAAAGAATATATACAAATGGCCAATAAGCACATGAAAATATGCTCATTATCACTAATCTTTAGGGAAATGAAAACTGTGAGATAACACCTCACACCCATGAGGTGTCTCCTATCAAAAAAAATTGAAAACAGTAAGAGTTGATGAGGATGTGGAGAAATTAGAATGCTTGTGTCCTGTTGGTGGGACCGTAAAATGGCTCGGGTGCCGTGGAAAACACTGGTGGTTACTGATAAATTAAAAATAATTACCGTATGACCGAGCAGTTCACCCAACAGAATTAAAAGCAGGGTCTCAAAGAGCTATTTGTGCATCTGTTTTCATAGCAAAGTTATTCACAGCTGTTAAAACCTGAAAGCCACCCAAGAGACCATCAGCTGATGAATGAAAAAGCAAAATGTGTTGTATATGTGCAGTGGAATATTAACCTTAAAAAGGAAAGATTTTCCATAATATGCTACAAGATGGATGAACCTTGAGGGCATTATGTTAGGTGAAATAAGCCAGTCACAAAAAGACAAATACCGTATGATTCCACTTAGATGAAGTACTTAGAGGAGTCAAAATCGTAAAAACAGAAAGTAGAGTGGTGGTTGCCATTGGTGGGGGGCTGAAGAATAGGGAGTTACTGTCTCATGGGGATAGAGTTTTAGTTCTACAAGATGTAAAGTTAGGGAGATAGATGGTAGTGATAGTTGCACAGCAGTGTGAATGAGTTTTAAACCACCTGACCTACACTTAAAAATGCTTAAGCTCGTAAATTTTATGTAATGTGTATTTTACCACAATGAAAAAAAGAAGAGATTGAACATAGAGTCTAGTTTGTATAGACGTGTTACAGAAATGGCTTACCTGCAACAGGATTTCTCCCGTAAACAATGTCGTCATTTCAGACCTGGGTTTTTATTTAATGGTCTTTCTTGCTTACAATCACCATGAAGGTTGGTGGAAAGGAATGAAGCAGTTTCTCCCTGCCAAATCAGTGGAACACGAGGAAACCCCCGTTCGCTACAGCAGCAGTGAAGTTAATCACCTGAGTCCAAGAGAAGTCCCCACGATGCTGCAGACGGACTCTGCAGGTAACCGCGTGCAGCCCTCGCCACGGGTACAGGACGCTGCTGCCCTTACCTGCAAAGCGCTTTGGGATTTATAGTGTCTTTTATCTTTTTCATATGTTTTCTTGAGGTAGAACTACTTTTTAAAAGGATTACCTTGAGAGAGTCATTTCTGCACCTTAGATGTTCTCCAAAAAATAGGAGCATGCATTTCTGAAAGCTCTGGGCATTCTGTTTACCTGGAGTTTTATTTGAGTGTTAAGAGTAGGAAAGCCATAGTGAGCCTTACAGTATTCATCCTATTAATTTAGTACGTATTTATTGTTAAACATTGTCCTATTTGAAAATACCATTCTAATAATGGAATAGGGTCCCCCCTCCGCAGTGGTATACTGTTTATAAATCTGAACAGCATATACAAACATTCTTTGTAAAATTTCATGAATGAGGCTCTGTGGCATATTAACTTCTTATGAGATACAAGATAACATGTTTAATTTTTTTCAGTTGGTTCTGGTGGAGAAATCCATAGGTCCATATTGATAGGAACAAAAGTGTCATAAAGAAATGTTTGTTTTTGGTGTCAGGCCACAGCTGCCACCCTAAATTGTCTGATCCCTGTATGGATGAGGTGACTTTCCTGTTGCTTGTTCTGTGTTATCCACAGAGTATGCACAACCACTTGTGGGGGGAATTGTTGGCACCCTTCATCAGAGATCCACCTTTAAACCAGAAGAAGGGAAAGAAGCAAGTTACGCTGACCTAGATCCTTACAACTCCCCGGTGCAAGAAGTTTACCATGCCTATGCTGAACCACTGCCAATTACTGGGCCCGAATACGCCACCCCAATCGTCATGGATATGTCCGGGCACCCCACAGCTTCAGTTGGTCTGCCCTCGACGTCCACTTTCAAAGCTACAGGGAACCAGCCTCCCCCAGCAGTGGGAGCCTACAACACTCTCCTCTCCAGGACTGACAGCTGCTCCTCTGCCCGTGCCCAGTACGACACCCCAAAAGGTGGGAAGCCAGGTGCAAGTGCCCCAGACGAACTGGTGTACCAGGTGCCTCAGTGCACCCAGGAGGCTTCAGGAGCCGGGAGGGATGGTGAATGTGATGTTTTTAAAGAAATTCTTTGAAGGTGATGCTGTTTGTTATAAAGCATCGTTTTAAAGCACATGGCCTTTTTTGTGTGGTAGTGGTAGTGAAATAGAGAATGTATTACGTATCTGTCACAGATGTGGTGGGGGAAAATGTGATGACCGAGGTACAGGGAACTACTAATCTTGCCATATTGCTTTAAAAGTGTTACTGTGGCAGTTACGGCTTGCCTGTTAAATTTCAAACATCCTGTTTGTTACTACTGTAAAACACTATTTTTTACTACAGAAGAAGCTCCCTACTATGCACTTCAAAGAAATTAAAAATCACTGAGAGTATTTATTACCAATGCTGCAGGTACATTGATGGACTCGAGGTGGCTCTGTACGCCTGACTGGCAATAATGCATGGTACTGTTGTTGAAATGTCTATTGGCTTGAAATGTTGCTATCTTTGTGAAAGGTGGGTACTATCATGAGTTCGCTCTCTTCTATCCCTATATTCCTTACGGATTTTTTTTCAAGAATTAGTGACTTAATCATTGTTTTGATTGCAGTCATACACTTAGCTTTCCTTAGGAAGATCTATAGGTGGGAAACTGACTTGTCAACGGCGGGGTCGTTGATTTTCCACTTTTTGACACTCTTAAGAGCTTTAACACTTCACGGTACATGACCTGTTTCCTCCCTGCTTGTTCTGTCTGGGTCCAGCCCCATTCTTGTGTTTATAAACTGTTTTGAATTTTTTTTAGTGAGTGATGCTTGCTTCATCATGAATCCTCTGATTTTAAAAAGCTCTAACAGAGATTCTCTCCCTGTCCCCAGCTTTATTTGCAACGGGATTGGTCTTCCCAAGTTGTGAGAACTTGTGAGGGCATCTGAGTGAACATTATAAACAGGACCCCTTCTGTTTACCACAGTGAAAGCCAGAATCATTCCTCAGAATGATTTATTTATCCTCAGATAAATTACCTTTAAAAGGGGGGGGGTTTGCCCTCTTTAATGTATAGAGATATTTCTCTGAAGTTATTTTTGGTCAAAAAGTATATTTAATTATCCACAGTAAAATAAAGAAATATAAAGCCAACGTGAACTCCTCCGCTCTGCGCGAGCATGCCTGCTCTGTCGTGGGAGTTCTGACAGTCCTTTATCGCATGCCTAGGGAACAGATGTTCTAGCATCCTAGCAGGTGAATATTGACATCTCGTTTTTGATACTTCCAGGCAACTTCTTTGTCACCGTTTGCCCAGAACTAGTTTTAGATGGGTGGAATAAAAATCATCTGTAATTGATTAGCCCACAGTGTAAGAATCTTCAAAAATTCTTTGGCAAGATGAGAAGCTGGCCCTGTGATTAAAACATATAATTTCCCATCAGGTTCTAGCCATTTCTTTTGGCCTGTGCCCCCAGACTGTTCCCAGAATTTGCTAGATGTGAGAAAAGACAGTGTTCATTTTGCTTGCTTCCATGGGCGTATCAGTGTTCTAAAGCA
>NC_048218.1:43838902-43853899 GCF_002007445.2 Ailuropoda melanoleuca | reverse complement strand
AGGTTACTTAATGGTTGATCCAGTTTTGACATCATCTGCCTGAAATAAATATTGAATGAGTCAGATATTCATAATAAACTAACTGCTCAGAAGTTCTTAAGTCATTCAGTACATACCAGACAGGATCTCTGAATTTGTTGTTGTCAAAGTCAGACTTCCATAGACAGATGTAGGAACTGAGAGAAAGTAGTGGATGAAGCTGTGCTCAGTAGAGAAATCCGTAACTGGGGATATGGAGGAACTTGCCCTTATCCTTTTTTCTTTCCTTCGTTCCTTTGTTCCTTCATTCCTTCCTTCCCTCCTTCCCTTTCTCCCTCCTTTCTTTTTTCTTTCTTTCTTTCTTTCTTTCTTTCTTTCTTTCTTTCTTTCTTTCTTTCTTTCTTTCTTTCATATATTGACACATTTATTTTGTATAATTGTATTCTAATATATTGTGTGTCAATGCCAGTTCTTTCCAGAGTCCAGTTATCTATCCAGAACCTTTGTTCTCTTTGACCTCTCAAAAGTATTTGAAAATTTAACCATTCTATCATTCTTAACACTGTTTTCATCTCAAAAGAGGCCTTTTTGAGGTTCCATCTCTGACCCTTTCTTCTGTCTTAGAAATTAGTAACTCACAGCTGGATGCTGCTGGCTTCCAAATCTTCATCTACAGCCATGATCACTCCATATAACTGATGCCTGTGGGATATTTCTAAAATATCTAATCCTGCCTCAAACTCGTCACTTTGAAAGTGAAATTACTGGTACCAAGAAAGAGCTTTCCCCATTAACTCCCCCAGGTTGTCACAGAATGTAGGAGATGGGAGAGGAAAAGTATCCCTGAGGAAACAACACATAAGCTGAGGCCAGTCTCTTGGGATGAGCAGTGAGCAAGTCTAACATGGTCATTGCCTTCATGGAGCTTATCAACCCATGGTGGAGAGAGAGACTCATTACAACTGTACTAAGTGCTATGATGAAAATTATATCTAATAGTGATCTTACTCTAGTCTGGGATAGAAGTTGGGAAAATTTCCCAGAGAAAACAGCACTTAATCTGAAGCCTTGGCAATATGTGAGTTAACCAGATAATAGGGGAAGAAGTGAGACAAATGACATTCATGCCATAGATAGCATTTGCAGGCTCTGAATTGGAAAGTAGCCTGGTGTATGTTGCGAACTGAGAAACCAGTGCACGTATAGCACAGTAAATTAGGGGGATAGCAGTGGTAAATGAGGCTAGAATGGGAGTCAAGGGTCAGATATCACGGGATCTCATAGTCCAGTGTCAGGAGTCTCAAGTGTATCCTATGAGCAAAAGGGAGACTTTCAACATCCCCAGGTTCAAACCCTCAGGATCATCTATGACACTACCATTGTCTGCACTCCCCATATCCAATTTGTCATCAAGTTGCCATCAAATTCCAGAGATTCTTAAAAGGTCTCTTATGTCACTCAGTACTATGTTACATGATTCTTAGTTCATATGCTTCAGACTCTGCACAGGGGGTCACAACCTGGAGATCAATGAGATCAATTTTTTGAAATTCTTTTTTCCTATTTTGATTAATTTGTAAAAGTAACTTTCTGTACAACTGATCATACGTTATGAAATGGAACTATGCATCAGATATTAATTGACTGGGTCCTGTGGCATCATAAAGCAGGGTGTTGCCTAAAGCAAATAAGTGGTCAGAAATGAAAGATAACACTGAGCTGATACTATAGAAAAATGTTAGAATTTTATCTCATGAATATGTAAGAGAGCTTGGCAACTCCAGTGAACAGTTCTGTCAAGATAGAAACACTGTATGAAGGACAACCAGGAAAAGTTTTCATTACTACGGATACTTCTATAGACACTATGAAACCTCATTATAACTAGTATACTAATTTTATTGTAAATATTGTTGTCTCGTTTAATGCTTCTGTGTCTTTTCATTTTTTAGAGCATGTTGCTAAAATCATTGATGTCCTCATATGAATTGGTTCATTTTAATTTTAACTGGTTAGCTGAGGAGATTTGCATGAATTAATAATACCCAGTGAAATATTTAATAAACCTGAATGTCCTCACCAGAGACTTTATTAAATTTTGGCCCTTAGAGACTGGGAATTGGATAAGTTCCATAACTGCAAGTAGGTTTTGCTTTGTTTTCAAACAGTGCACCGTGGACATTAGTACGAAATAAATAGGGATCTCCAGGTAAGGTACATTAGTGTGACGCAGTGAGAAGAGGGTTTGTGTTGAGGCAGCCCTTTGGACCAGAGACATCATTATCAAGACAGGCTGAGTTCATTTTTCAAAGACCACAGTTTCATAGTATGAAGCAAAAAACCCTAGAAATATCTCCTGAGGGCTGATAATCCATCTTTTTATTAAAGAAAAAATGAAAAATTTTTATTATAAAATTACTACTTTTATACATGCTCAGAAAAAATGAAAAAAGACAAAAATCAGAATGTATAAAAGGAAATTTAAAAAATACACAGTGGCTACCTAAAACAACTTCTATTATCACTTGTATGTATCTTTTCAGAATTATTTTTCATATTTTTTAGGAAGGTGGAATCAAAAATAGAAAGAGTAATTTAGCTTAACAATACTTTTTTTTAAAGATTTTATTTATTTATTTGAGAGAAAGAGAGGGGAAACAGGAGAAAGAATCTGAAGGGGACTCCACACAGAGCAAAAAGCCCGAGATGGGGCTCGACCCCACCACATCGAGATCAAGACCTGAGCAAAACCAAGATTTAGCTGCCTAACTGACTGAACCATCCAGGCGCCCCTAACTTGATGGTATTAAAAAGAACCCTGCTTCTAGGAGCAAGCAACAATCTACATCATAATTCAATTCTTGGGATAAGAAACACCTGAGTGGTGCTAGAAGCTCCTTCTCTCTGATATGTTAAGCAGTCTGACTCATGCCACCTATCAAGCAAACCCCAATCCTTGTTGAAGCCACATCCAGAGCTCCAGTCAGAGTCACAGTGCAAAAGCCCCTCAACCCAGGGGCCCTGCCAGGTGTAGGGAAACCAGGCTCTGGCCCAAAGGCTATGCAGGGGCCAGATTTCCCGAGAGGAGCATGCGGGAGTGCACTACGCATGTGCTGGAGTGCACTACACATGTGCGGGACCGCAAGTCCCTCTATTTCCTTCCAGGAGGCCAAAGGCCATGGGTGGGCTATGTGGGCTTCTGGCCTGGCATGAGGAGTCCCCACTCGGAGGTCGGCCAAGTTTTAGGGTCACAGCAACCTCAGTGCCTCATTGCACGGCATATCCTTGGGGCCACTTTCTCCTGGTAGCAGCAAGCTAAGACTTCATCTCAGGAGACCATGGTGCTTGTTCTGGAGCCTTTCCCCTGAAGAACGGCCACAGGTTCATACATGATGGATTAGTACCATTACTCGTTTCCAGTTTTATTGAGATATGGTTACATATAACCGTGTGTAAGTGGAAGCTGTACAACATGATGATTTGATACATGTATATATTGTGAACCGATTATGACAATAGGTTAGTTAACACTTCTACCACCTCACGTAATTACCATTTTTGTGTGTGTGGTGAGAACTTTTAAAATTTACTCTTAGCAACTTTCAAGTACATTGTCAACTGAGAAAAGAGGCAGAGCTGAAATAAAAGCACTTATGTGGGGTCTCAGGATTGCAGTCTGGGGAGCACAGATTCAGGTTGCAAAGCAAATGTGTCTCCCGAGGGAACAAAAGTCAAAGGTGTTAAAAGACGAAAAGGAATGCTCGTGGTCATATGTATTGTTTACAAGGAATTTTGATTGGTATTGGTGGCAGAAAACTCATCTTGGCTAAACTGGTGGCTAAACTCATCATTCAGCAAATCTCTCACTGTAACAGATTATAGGCTGAGTTCTCAGAATATTTACAGTTTGGCCCAGTTCCCAGGTCATGGTTCATCCACTTCCTTACTCGCCTCCTGGCTCCGTTTTGAAACCCCTTGACACGAGTTACTCCAATTCATTGTATAGCCAGGTGAGTTCATTCTTGGTGAGTTACAGATAGAGACTACAGCCAGCGTCTGTTATGAAGCTGGTACTCCTCCTTGTGCAGAGATTTTGACATTATAATGAGGTAGAGGTAGGTGTGCGATTCCAAGGTCCACCTGTGCAGGTGTGATTCAGTGGTCAAGCTCAAACTGGCCTAGGCTGGCTGGAGTTCTGCCTGTTGTTTGCCTCTAAAAGATAAGGTTAACATTCCTGTGAAGGAGGGAAATCAGTGGGAATCTTGCTGGTGACGATTTTAACCTCTTTCATCCAATAGGGCATGGTTTCAATTTCACCGTTCACATTTTCCCCTTTCCGTCCAGATCTTTTTGTGAAAGCATTGCCAATCATCTGTAGATTTGTCCAGAAGTCCTGTCTCATGTTGGGATCAGTGGGGGGGGCAGTTTTTAATCTTTAAAGATTATTTCAAGGAGTCACTGTCATTTGGCTTTAGGGCACATTTGAGCAACAAGGAAGTAATCAGGAAATGGTTCTTAATTTCCTCATCTGAGGGCTTTTTTAAACCACATGGAGGCTCAGGATAACCAACCTATGGAGTAATCATAATCAGGCCCTTGTAGAGATTTTAGGTGGATCTTACTTAGGAAGGCAATGAGCATAAGAAGAGCAATTAACAATACTTTAAAAGCCTTGTGGACATTACACATGAGAAAAAGGTAAACCTGATGTTTTTCTTGTACCATTTATATTGTCAAAACATAAGAAAAGATTATTGGTCAATGACCAAATCTGAGTTAGAGGTATTCCTCTCTGAGCAAGGGCAATCCAAAAGAAGGTATTTATATTTGGGGCATATTTTCCAGATTGAGTTGGTGAATATTTTCCAAGACACAAAAAGAGAATCCTACATTTTTTACCAGCGAAGTTTTTCCATCCCTCTAAGGATAGAGGCCAAGGTATAGTTCAGGCATGTTAAGAGTATGGCTTGCTCTGACATAAGACCAACAGTCAGGTTTGTAGAATCAGGACCATTTTGCAGGGTAAGGGCAATGAGAGTCACAAGAAAAAATAAAATGTTAACCCAGGGGCTAGAATTATTCCTAATAACAGAGGCCATTGTAAGGAGAACTTAGACAACGATATGTTGGCTTCTACATGATTTCCAGGCAGGCTAGAGCAATTAAGAGGCAAGAGATTCAGTCTGTAGGGCAATAACCAATATGAAAATAGTGGGTGTTTTTCCCTGATACAATAGGGTTTTTACCACTGACAAAAAAAAAAAAATCTGACTTTTAAATAGCAAAAATCATTAGAATACTTATTGGGACAAATACCTCAAATGTTTCAATAGTGCTTCCTAACTAATTTCCCAAAGAATCTAAGGGATGCTCTCCAAGTTTAAATGCTAAGTATAAACCCATTCTTGAAATTCTTCCCTTTGTGTGAGCAGGTCCATAAGAAGGAGTACAAGATACATGTTACAAATGGTGTCATATTCCTTCACAGAAAAGTAGATAAAGGAGCTTCCCCAATAAGATGATTATGAAAAGGGTAATAAAGAAAATAACAAGTTATTGGTATAAGGAACAAAAAAAAAAGGATTTGGAAGTAAACAGACCTTGTTGTAGTGTCTTGGGACAGCTGTGTACACAGATGTCCTCTGGTTCAACTCTGAGTCCCACTATGAGTTTTAGGTCTGCAGTTGGTTCTGATGTCCACTGAAGGGCTGGAGCTTTCTTTACACGAGAAACATGAATCCAAAAGTCAGTGCCTTTGAGCTTAGCTGTGCAATGGTGGGTAAACAGTATCCAGTAGGGTCCTTTCCATCAGGGTTGTAGGGTGTCTTTGTGGAGATGTCTTTTTTAGTAGACAAAATCTCTAGGCTATAGATCGTGGCGGAGGAAGTCTTCATGGCAGCATGCTGGGAGAAGGTTTTTCTACCAGAAATGCATTTTTCTTTGAAGCCTTTATCCGTTCTTTACAGTATTCAAGCATTTCTCCTTTGGGCTCATAGGTCCCAGAGCCTAGTTTCACAGGTCTTCCACTTGTGATGAAGAGAGAGAGTATATGTTCCCCAAAGGGTGTAGAATTTATATTTAACGACATAAGTGGCAGAGCTGTAGACCAGGGTAAATTAAAAGCTTCTAAAATTTACGCTAAGTGTGTTTTAATTATGCCTTTGATTCTTTCTGCTGAGGATGGGAGGTGCAGTGAAAATGCTGTAGAATAGATTAAATTTCATACAATACCTTGGTTATTTGTTCTGTGAAATGAATTCCTCCATCACTATGTAATTCAGATGAATTCCCTAGTTAGGTATGATTTTCTCTAATAATGGTCCCCGGGTTGCTACTGATGCAGTGACAGGCTTCCCCTCACTGAGTGCATGCATCCTATTACCAGTACATATTTGTATCCTGTGAGGGGGGCATATGGATAAAATCCAATTGCCAAAATTCAAAAGGTCCTAAAGGTGAGGGGAAATACCTCATGGAACTATGACTAGACTTCCCAGCATTATGTGTGTGGCAAGTAAAACAACAACGGGAATTTTTGCTGCAGTTTTTTGAGAAGGGTTCCAAAAATAGTGTTTTTGCCAATCTGTCATTTTATCCGCTTTCCAAGGGGTCATTTCCTGGATGAAGTTTAAAATCATTTTTTGTATGTAGTCATGGAGGACAGGCTGCCTATTTGGGCTGTACCAAAGCTGGGTGTTGGGATCAAATTTACAGTTTGATTCTGTCTACTTCTTTATTTCATTAGTAGTGACATTCTGTTGATTATCCTTAATTAATTGTTTCAGGTCACCCAAAAGGAATTTATTTAAGGTCTCAAAGGGAGTTAAGGTACGTTACGTTTAATGTGAAGTGATTTTCTAAAGTTGCAGTTTTTTGCGGCAGCATCTGCCATATGATTGCCCTAATTTTCTTCTACTTTTGCTGTGTAATGACCAGGAACGTTAATTATAGGTAGTTGTTTGGGTTGCTGGGTTGTTCAAGCAGTTTCAAGACATTAGAACTATTTTTAATTTGTTCCCCAGTAGAAGTTAGAAATCCTGTTTCTGAAGCACTCTGAAATACTGTGCAGCCCCCAAAGCATATCACCTATCTTCTGTACATGTTGGCTATTTTATCCTTTGCCAAGAGGCAGGCCTGTGTGAAAGCAAAAAGTTCAGTCTCTTGGGCCGGAGAAGCCTCTGGTATGGGGCTTGCTTCAGTAACCTCAGTAGTTGAAGATAGAACATGGCCTGGGTGATATTCCCTCATTTCCTCTTTCAAATATGAACCATTTTGTAAATGAATAGTAAAAGGATACTCTTGTTTTCTCAAGCTTCTTCTGAAGGGGAACAAAGCAGTAAGTCACCCTCATATTGCAACAGTGTTGCAAATGTTGCAGTAGTAGAGTCTTTGGGAACCAAAAGAACTCAGTATTGCCAATAGGAGTTTTTTGAAGATCCAGGCTGGAGGTTAGTGCTTGGCCGGTCATTGCAATACGGTCATGAAGAGTCTTATCTGTCGGGAGAGGGAGAAGAGTAGCTGGGGTCAAGGATGGCACGTGGTGATGGTGACATTTGGAAGTAAAAGTAGGAGGATTTCATAGGAAATTAATCTGCTAGCAGACAGGTATTGAGCACGGTGAGAGTTAGCAGGGGTTCTATAGAACGAGGAACATCAGTAGTCAGCAGGGAGCACGAGACTAATTCTACACTCTCCAGCAGGCTAGCCATTGCCGCTATGGCTCTTACATTGCGTGGCAGTCCTTTGGCCACAGAGTCTAACTGCTGACCATAATATCCTAAGGGCCTCTCTACCTTTGAGTTAAAACCTCACCCTCGTGTTGCAACTAGTAGAGTCTTTGGGAAAATTTGCATCAGGTGTGTCAGCTTTTAAAATCTGAGAAAAACAAATAGAGCTTTCAGTGTAGCCCTGTGGCATGACTGTCCAAGTATATTGCTTTTCCCAAGTTAAAGCAAATAAAAATTGGCTTTCTGGGATCCATTGGTATACTGCAAAAGGTACTACAGAAATCCCTTACTGTTACTATTGAGGGAAATAGAGTATAAAGTCTGAGGATTTGGGACAACTTCATGCCAAGGTATAAGCATTATTTATTCCTCTTCCGCCCTGCACGAATCTCTCCTTTCCTTGAGGTTTTTGTATAGGATGAATTGTGAAGTTACAAGGGCTAGTGCATGGATTAATTAAACCCTTATTTAATATTCCTCGATTGTGAGTTTAATCATTTTAACGGCTTAACATTCAATGGGTATTGCTTAAAATTGGGAAGGGGCTTAGAAGAGTCAATCTGAATGGTTATCGAAGAAGCAGATAGTGTGTGTGTGCAATGTCAGTAGAACATTTAGACCAAAGGATTTCAGGGACAGTGTCAAGAAGTAGATGCTGTGTAATTTGAATTATGGGAAAGATAGGTATTGGTATTGACCCATTTGTTGTAGATTGTTTTATGCTTTGTTGATCTTTCTAGAAATATTTCTCGCTTTTGAGAGAAAGAAATATGGTCCTGCCTGATAAGTCTTGAGAGAAGCACATCCAGTGAATGATCAGGAGCTGTGGGAATGAGTAGAATGAGTGAGTGCCCAACAATGGTCCCTTGTCTTTATCTTTAGAATACCTATTGTAGTCTTTGCTTTGTGATTACCATGAGGCTTTATGTACCATTTTAAATTCATTCCCTCTTGATAGATATCTTGCTTAATTCTATTTTCACCTATCATGAACAGGCTACTAAGTAATACCTATTTAAATATATCTTTGTCCTCTGATCTTTTAAAATTAAAATGTCTGGATCAAAGAGCTTGAATATTTCAGAGGTTTTAAATCTTTTTTGCTAATTTGCAATCCAGAAAGATTGTATCAATCTGGGGAAAGTCCTGTTCCATGATACTCCCAACAATTTGGCCATCATCATCCCTTTTAATTTTTGCCAATCTGATAGGTCTTCTTTTCCCTCACCCCCGAGGGTAAAAGTTCTTTCTCAAGATACTTTCTTGTACTACTCGTATTCAGTTTTGGTTCTTACTTATTTTGTTCCTGCATATTTTGATATAAGGTGTGAATAGGAATCCAACCTTATTTCTAAATGACAGGCTCATTTTCCCATCACCATCATTTCTCCATTGATTTAAAATTACATCTTGAACATATTCTGAAATTTTAAAGCAATTTGGGTTTCTTTCTGTACTTTTATTTAGTTCCATATATCTCCTTGTATATTTTGACAGTCTACCCTATTGCCTTGTGTTCTAAAAGTTGGTGGCAAGCATATATTCTTCCAGATGATTCTTAGGATAATTTTGTATAGTTAGGAGAGAATGTGAGAATTAGAAGAATTGGAAATGCTTCAGGTATACATATTAAGTACCTGACAGTCTTCTTCCTACTTATGCTGTTTGAATCGACCACAGAAAAGCATATGAAAGTTTAAAGACCTATGTAGCAAAACCACCATGTTGCTACCCCTCACTTAGGTTTCAGGGTCACTGATCACAGTCCTAGTGAACCACTAGTACAGACTGGGGAAGAGAGGCAGGGGTCCTGGGTGAAACATTCAGAAGGAAAACCTGGAATTGATAGTTTATTTGACATCTAGAAAATTTTACATCTGAATTAGTGATAAAAAATATTCAAAGAAAAGAAACCAAGGGAATTATTAACCCTGAAGAAAGGACACTTTTGTGGCAGAAAGGAAATATCATCATAGTACCCTATGTGCTTTTCCTATGCACAAAATTTATGCAGTTTTCACTGAATATTGGTAAACTTATAATTCTAATATAGCTATATTGAAAGGGTGAGGGGATGTGAACAATTAAGTGTGGAAGTTCTCATTTTTCAATGTATGAATTTAATAATTTTTAAAACAAAAAGTCAACAAATAGTGGGGTGCCTGGGTGCCTCAGTCGGTGGCTCTCTGCCTTCAGCTCAGGTCATGATCGCAAGGTCTTGGATTGAGCCTGGCATGGGGCTCCCTTCTCAGCAGAGAGTATGCTTCTCCTTCTTCCTCTGCCCCTCCCCCTACTTGTGTGTGCTCTCTCTCTGTCAAATAAATAAACAAAATCTTCAGAAAAATCAACAAATAGCAACATAAACATATTTAAAAATTCAGACATTTATTACAAAAGGAGAGATGAAAGATTTGAAAATGGTGTGGGAATTGATATTTCTTCATTAAAAGCTTTGAAGTTTTAGGGGACAAAGTGATCTTGAATAAGTACATGAAATATTTAATTAATACTTATAATTAAGAGTAAGGATTAGCTTGCCCAATATGCAACAGTTCATAAGTGACAGAACCTGGATTGAGACCCAGGGAAAAGTTGCGAGAACTAGAGCAGAGTAAAAACCAGTCAGTAACCTAGGGCTAGAAGGGGAACTTCAACTTGATGAAGAACATTTCTGAAAAAGCTATAGCTAAGGTCCACTTCAGAATGGAGAAGTTCCATGGTCCAGTTCCTCAACAGAACAGCATAAATGGTGAACATTATATATTAAAAAACGTGATTTAAAATCTCTGGGAAGTGGGGCAGCTGTGCTAGTGCTCTGGCAGGGTCAGGACATGGAGGTGGTGCTGCCAGTCTATTGCCTGGCTGGGGCCACTGGGCCACAGGGTGGTGAGTAGGAAGGGCTCGGGGTTCCCCATGGGCAAGGCTCCTCTGGATGAGCTGGTGGGCACGAACCCCAAGTACAACAAGGAGGAAGAGCGTGGCTACTACAACTGCAAGTGCCTTGGCGTGTTCAAGAATGTACTTGCAGCCATCTTGGGCTCATGTTCACCTCTGGCTTTCTACATGGGCCCCCTGCTGTTGCAACTGAGCCAGCACTGTGATGAGACCTACCGCGAGGTGAAATATGGGCTGTCTGACATCGACAGCAAGATGCTGAAGGGCATCAACATGGGGCCATTGCTGCTTTGCTCTACACACCTGTACTCATCAGTGGCTGTGAAAAGCTTGTGGTTTGGGCTCTCTGCCCACATTAAGCTGTGAAAACTGAAGCGTGTGAGCACAGGGCTCACTTGAGACCACCAGCAAGTCCATATCTCTGCTACTCTCTTACAGTCCCTGACTCCAAGGTCAGGAATTGCTGCCCACGTCTCATCTCCTCATAAGCTAGGACCTGGATCTGTGGCCACTCTGGTTTCAGGCCATAGTAGTCTGTGTAGGCTCACGGTGCCAGCATCCCTCCCACTGCCCACAAGTTTTTTGGCACCAAGTGGATGATGTTCCTGGCTGTGGGCATTTATGCCCTCTAAAAAAAAGAAAAGAAAAAAATCTGACAATTGTGCTAAGGCCATGCAGCAAATGAAACATTCATTCAAAAAACATATTAAAATTTGGTAAGAATAGGATCTACAGCATTTGAATCATAACCTACTCTCTGCCTGTGCCTTCCTAGCTCAGTGTGACTAAAGGCCCACTCTACTCAGGTGCAGCCAAGAACACAAAAGTCCCTCCCTGCACCCCCCCACCTCCTGGTAGTTGACTGTGTTACCTCTTAGGAGGGCCTCACCTGCAGCNTCTGCCTGTGCCTTCCTAGCTCAGTGTGACTAAAGGCCCACTCTACTCAGGTGCAGCCAAGAACACAAAAGTCCCTCCCTGCACCCCCCCACCTCCTGGTAGTTGACTGTGTTACCTCCTAGGAGGGCCTCACCTACAGCTTTTCTCACCGCCTTNCACCTGCAGCTTTTCTCAACTCCTTCCAGCTATGTGTTGTGGAAGTTAAATTCTGGCTGAGTGTGGTCAAGAGCCTGGGATCCCTTCTACCCAGTCCACACTCATGAGGTGGAGACTCTACCTTAGGCATGGCACAACAAGAATACCAGGACCTGATCACTCTTGTGCCCAGCTCATTTGTAACACAGTTGTTCCAGACCGGAAGGGGCAAGCTGAGATCAGAGGCTGCTTGCTGTACCTACCCAGTGATACTCAGAGGTATCACATGGAGAGACGTGGGTCACTACACTACTCCCATGTCTGAGAGTTGAGTCTTAGAGATTTTACCCAAAAGGGAAGAAAGGCCTTAAGAACAGAGACCTACAAAGTGTCCCTCAAAGAAAGTGACTTTATTAGCAAAAGATGATTAAGAGGAGATTGGTGGAACCATTGGTGAAACATCCAGCTGGTTTGCCTAGAAAAATGCAGGATGGGAGAAAATAGGAAGGAGTTTGCCTCGAGTTAGAAAGAGCCTCAAATGTTATCCTCAAAAACCATGCTTCAAAAAGGCCCAATGCTTATAAATGTGGAACAATAAGGCATTCAAAGAAAANGGAGATTGGTGGAACCATTGGTGAAACATCCAGCTGGTTTGCCTAGAAAAATGCAGGATGGGAGAAAATAGGGAGGAGTTTGCCTCGAGTTAGAAAGAGCCTCAAATGTTATCCTCAAAAACCATGCTTCAAAAGGGCCCAATGCTTATAAATGTGGAACAATAAGGCATTCAAAGAAAAAGTGAGTTCATGCTACTGCTGGTAGGTAATGGGGCCTAACAGCTGGATATGATCAAAGGAAGATAAAGAGGATCTCTGATAAAAGTATGGTCATCCCAAGTGACTGTGTGCGTGCTGCATCCTCCGGAGAGCAACGTCAGAAGCTTTACACTGCAGAGGAAATGGACTTCACACACACACACACACACACACACACACACACACACACACACTATCCACTCAGTCCCTAAACAAATAAACAAGGCTATAACAAGAACCAAGGATGAATGCGTATCCAGAGTTCTACAATATATTATCATAAATGCCCAGTTCTCAACAACAACAACAATGTCATGAGATAGGCAAAAAGTGTTACCCATACACCAGAAAATTAGCAGACAACACAAACTGTCTGTGAGAACAGTCATGTATTGGATTCAACAGAAAAAATTTTAAAATAATCATGATAAATATGCCCACAGAACTAAAGGAAACCAGGATTAAGTAAATAAAGGAAGGTCTGAATGCAATGTCATGTGAAATAGAGGTCATCAATAAAGTGAAATTATAAAGAAATAATTAAATGGAAATTCTGTAATTGAAAAGTACAACTGAAATAAAAAACTACTGCAGAGCTCAACTGTGGATTTTANGTCATGTATTGGATTCAACAGAAAAAATTTTAAAATAATCATGATAAATATGCCCACAGAACTAAAGGAAACAGGATTAAGTAAATAAAGGAAGGTCTGAATGCAATGTCATGTGAAATAGAGGCCATCAAGAAAGTGAAATTATAAAGAAATAATTAAATGGAAATTCTGTAATTGAAAAGTACAACTGAAATAAAAAATTACTGCAGAGCTCAACTGTGGATTTTAACTTACAGAAGGAAGAATCAGTGAATTTGACATTATATCAACAGAGAGTATGCAATCCAAAGGATGAAGGAAAAAAAGAATGAGAAATGCACAGAACCTTAGGGAATTTAAGACAGCACTAAGTGCATCAGCATGTGCATATGGGAGTACCAGGAAAACATCTTTTGGTTAAAAGACTTGTATAAAAAGATCCAAGTTGTTTGTTGATAAAAATAAATGAACAAAAAGCACACAAACAATCCAATAAAAATGGGCAAAATGTCTGAACAACCATTTTACCAAAGGAGAAATACAGATGGTAAATAGGCATATGAAAAGCTGCTCTACATTATTTGCCACAGGGAATTGCATATGTAAAAGAATGTCTAAAATTTAAAAAAAATAAATAAATACCAGTTGCTGGCAAGAATATAGAATGACAGGAACACAGGCACGTACCCTCACTTTGCCAGCTGTCAGGGCCTAGAAGCAATGACATTGCAGAAACAATTAGCATACCTATAGCCCAGATCTTGGTTCTTAATACCATTTTCCAGTCAAAGGAATTAGAAATACTTAGAGAAATAGCTGATTTGGTGACTAGGGCAGGAAATAAATATGCAAGATGAGCCTGGAGCATCTTGTAATTCCAGAAAGTAAAAAAATAAAAAATAAAATAATAGCTAAACAACAAAGAAACACAATCCCACCCTGCATACACAATGATGGATGTATGTCAAAGGGACACAGGAGCCAATGGAAACAGCTTCTAGTGGCCAAAGCTAGAATGATTTGAGTAACAAAACTAATAAAGCAGTATTTAATTATATCAAAGTATAGAATAAATATCCATGATTCTATACTGATGTAAATAGAGGACTGAATATATAAAAAGTGAGGTGAAGGGACAAATCTTCCATGCAGAAGAATTCCAATTTGTATAGCTACTTTGCCCCAGGGAGGTAGTCCATTTCTTTCCTCTCTGTAAGTGTGGGCTGTGAATAGTGACTTCCTTACAAAGAACACAGTAAGAGAAGGTGGAGAAAGAACAACTTCACAACAGAGAAACCTGGCAAATACTATGTCAGCCACGTGGTCAAGGTCAAAACCAAGAGTTATAAGTTATGAGGACAGTATTTGCCACTGATAGGATGTAATGAAAATGGGGATTTACCTTGGTGGCCTTTCTCCTAAAAAGCTATCCCTCCAGTCTAATCATGAGAAAATCATCAGAAGAATTCCAATTGAGGGACATTCTACAAAATGCCAGGTTAGCACTCCTCAAAACTTACCAAGGACTTGATCAAAAATGAGGACTGTCTGAAAAACTGTCACAGACATCTGATAACTGAAGGGACATAATAACTAAATATAAAGTGCTATGCTGAATGGGATTCTGGATGGAGGGACACTAGGTTAAACTATGGAAATCTGAGTCAAGTATGAATTTCACTTCATCATCATGTATCAATTTTGGCTCACTAATTATAACAAAGGTACCATAGTAATGTAGGGTATTAATGACATGGGAAAATGGGTGTGTCATACATGGGAATTCTCTATACTATCTTTTTTTTAATAAGTAATAATATGATTATAGATAAAAATATGCAAATAACGCTAGACATATATAATGTACAGATTCTAGTCTCAGTTCTAGTTTTTTTAAAAATATTTTTTATTATGTTAGTCACCATACAGTACATCCCTGGTTTTTGATGCAAAGTTTGA
>NC_048218.1:43830721-43838802 GCF_002007445.2 Ailuropoda melanoleuca | reverse complement strand
TTATGCAAAGAAAGGAGTTACTCTGTTAGCTGGTGAGACTACCAGGGAGAAATTGTTCTACTTCTCCACAATGGAGACGTGGCCAAGTACATCTGAAATTCAAATCACTTAACTTTTTCTTTAGTGGTACCATTCTCTGTAGTTAAGGTCAATGGAAAAGTCAAACAAACCAATTCAGGCGGGATTTCTCATAGCCAGACGCTTAAAGAAAGAAGGTAGAGAAATCTGATCATGAGTTGTTTGCTATAGAATACGTNCGTGGCCAAGTACATCTGAAATTCAAATCACTTAACTTTTTCTTTAGTGGTACCATTCTCTGTAGTTAAGGTCAATGGAAAAGTCAAACAAACCAATTCAGGCGGGATTTCTCATAGCCAGACGCTTAAAGAAAGAAGGTAGAGAAATCTGATCATGAGCTGTTTGCAATAGAATACGCCTGATCATGAGTTGTTTGCTATAGAATACGTGACTGTGGAATGGGTAGTGAAAGGTAATTGTGAATAACAGCTATGACCACATGACTGGTTTCAGAAATGAGGATGCAATTGCCATAAATATTTAATCCTCAGTTTGGTAAGAATATATTTACGTGCTCTGTGTGTGTGTGTGTATACATAGGCACATATTTGTATATTTGTATATGAATACATGTATATGTAACAAATGTCTCTGATTTCTTTCCACTTGTATTCTCTTATCATGTAAAATAAAGTGTAGTGAGTTTATGTCATGGTAACTAATTATGTTAATTTGACATCATAGTGTTTACCAGATATCAAGGAGAAGAGTAAACATCACCCAAGAATTTTAACTCATTTTCTGGGGCAAGGGTTAGTGCATTTTCAGCTTTACACAGCATAACATTGTATCATGTTAGGTGGAATTACAATCTTGCTCTTGCCCTTCCTTGGAGCTTACGTATGGTTTAAGGAATTGTGTATGGGTGTCAAGTTTACAGTGGGTGGACTTGTGATGGTTCATGGTATATGCCAACTTGACTAGTCTACAGGATGTCCAGATAACTGGTTAAATATCATTTCTGGGCCATAAATATTTAATCCTCAGTTTGGTAAGAATATATTTACGTGCTCTGTGTGTGTGTGTGTATACATAGGCACATATTTGTATATTTGTATATGAATACATGTATATGTAACAAATGTCTCTGATTTCTTTCCACTTGTATTCTCTTATCATGTAAAATAAAGTGTAGTGAGTTTATGTCATGGTAACTAATTATGTTAATTTGACATCATAGTGTTTACCAGATATCAAGGAGAAGAGTAAACATCACCCAAGAATTTTAACTCATTTTCTGGGGCAAGGGTTAGTGCATTTTCAGCTTTACACAGCATAACATTGTATCATGTTAGGTGGAATTACAATCTTGCTCTTGCCCTTCCTTGGAGCTTACGTATGGTTTAAGGAATTGTGTATGGGTGTCAAGTTTACAGTGGGTGGACTTGTGATGGTTCATGGTATATGCCAACTTGACTAGTCTACAGGATGCCCAGATAACTGGTTAAATATCATTTCTAGTTGCATGTGTGAGGATGTGTCCAGAAGAGATTGGTATTACATCAGTGGACTGAATAAAGTAGATGTCCCTCCCTGATGCTGGTGGGCATCATCTAATCCATTGAGAGCCTGAATGGATCAAAAAAGGGAAAAGAAGGTTGAATTCACTCTGCCTGACTAGTTGATCTGTGACATTGATACTCTCCTGCCCTTGGTGCTCTTGATCCTCAGGCTTTCAGACGTGATGGATGGAATTTATACCACTCATTGGCTCTCCTAGTCTCACATTTTAGAACTACTGCATCATCTTTCCTGAGTCTCAAACCCTGCAGTTCATGGGACTTCTCAGGCTCCATGTTCATATGAGCTAAGATCTTATAATAAATGTCTTTACATACATATATCTCACTTATAGATTGGTATATCTTATTGGTTCTGTATTCTGGACAACCCTGACTAATACAAACACCACCTGTACATTTAGTGACTTTTTCTTAATCTGAGAAAGAGAGGGAAATATGATGCAATTGTTAGCTACTGATGTGAAATAATTTTGTCTTGGAAGGTAACTTTTATGAAGTGGTATCATTATATGTTACATCATGTGTCTTGTATATAAAATTAATTTGAGAAAGATGGTTCAAAAGTTGACCCAGCATGACATTAAATTTTCCAGTGAAAAGATATCCTTGCCATAACCTTTGAGGCAGTGGGCTTTTAATTGGCTATCATCATTATTAATCATGTTTTCAAGAAAAAAGTGTAGAATCATCCACAGTACTTCATTTTTTGGGAGCATATGCCCCATTGAAATGTGCAGTCAGCTGCCCAAACAGAGAAGAAAGTACAAAAGTGACAGAGGACAGGAGCAGCCATTGCCCTCACCCCCTCTCCTCTCTGTAAGCCCCTGCCCCACCCTTCCAGGGATCTGTGAGACTTCCCCTTGATGGTCCTTGCTCTCCTCCTTCCACATGTCCCACTACTATCTGCTGCCCCTCCCTGATGAGTTTGGTCTTTGTTTTTTTTCAGGGAGAGGAAATCAAAGATTCTGTCCCTGAGAGAGGAAAAGATAAGATTGGAGAAGGGGCAGAAGCAGGGAAGGCAACGGTAAGTACCTTCATAAGGTGATGTTTGGGGTCAGGCCCTAAACATTGTCCTACTTGAGAATCTATCAGGGCACAAGTCAAGGGGAGCAAAAGAATGAACCACTAGGACCAGAGGCAGGACAAGAGATGGAATTCCAAGGTTCCAGTGAAAACAGAGGGGGATCCAGGAATTAGAGGTGCTTCCTGGGGATGAGGGAATGCAGTGACAGTGTCCCCCATCCTTCTTCCACCCCAGCTCTAGCCCTGGCCTTTTCTTTTCATCCCTCTTCTTCATGTCAGAAGCTATGGCCCTAGCCATGTCCTCACGTTCCTGTATTCCCTACCTGTTCTCCACCCTTCACTCCTTCCTTTTGCATGGATCCCATTACAATAAATTTTAAATAAAAACCTGTCTCTGAAAAAAAAAGTGACAGTGGAAATCCTTAGAATACTTGCATAGTGCTATTTAAATAGGGAATAGAGGATATGTAGAAACTGCATTTCAACAGGTCTCTAATATTTTGATTTTAAAATTTTACTTCACTGTTTTATTTAAAAGAGTAGTTATCTATTATGGTCCCAACCAAACAATGTAAACTACTAAAGAAGAAACTCTAGTGATGGAGCCCATCAGTCTTTGTTTCCACAAACACTCCAGGTGATTCTGAGGCCAACTAAAGTTTAAGAACTATTATTTTAAAAAGGACAATAGTAACAGAAGAAGGCCTAGACAAGAGAGCTGTTCACACATACTTAATATATATACTAATAAAATTGTTCGGTACACCTAGGTAGTTCACCACCCAAACTGTGAAAAGCTGTTCTAGATTTCATTGGTATTTTTTTTCAATTTTAAAAATAAGCTCCTTTATCTTATTTTATTATTTTAGGGTTTTTAAAAATTTTTTGTGGGGGGTTGTTTTGTTTTTTATTTTATTTAGGGTTTTCTGTAAAGTTTTGATTTAAAATCCATTTAAATGTTAGTTTCAGGTGTAGTATTTAGTTTCAGGTGTAGTATTTAGTGATTCATCACTTACATACAACCCCCAGTGCTCATCACAAGGGCTCTCCTTAATATCCATCACCCATTTAGCCCATCCCCTGCCCATCTCCCCTCCAGCAAGCCACAGTTTGTTCTCTATAGTTAGGAGTCTCTTTTATGGTTTGCCTCTCTTTTTTCCCCCCACCATGTTCATCTGTTTTGTTTCTTAAATTCTACATATGAGTGAAATCATATGGTATTTGTCTTTCTATGACTTATTTTGCTTAGCATAATACTCTCTAGTTCTTCCACACTGCAAATGGCAAGATTCTTTTTTATGGCTGAGTAATATATAATTTAATAATACTTCCATTCCATATTCCATATATAATGGAATAATAATATTCCATATAATAATGCATTCCATATATTATTATATTCCATATAATAATATTCCATGTAATAATATTATTCCATATATATTCCATATATATATTCCATATATGTAAATATATATGTGTCTGTGTGTAAATATCTCACCTCTTCTTTATCCATTCATCATTCAATGGACATTTTGGGCCCTTTCCATAATTTGGCTATTATTGATGATGCTGCTATTAATATCAGGGTACATGTATCCCTTAGAATTGGTATATGGTGTCCTTTGGATAAATACCAAAGTGCATTGCTGGATCATATGGTAGTTCTATTTTTAAATTTTTGAGGAACTGCCATACTGTTTTCCAGATTGGCTGCAGCAGTTTGCATTCCCATCAACCACATCCTCACCAACACTTTTTGTTTCTTTTATTGTTAATTTTATCCATTCTGACAGGTGTGAGGTGATATCTCATTGTAGTTTTGATTTGTATTTCCCTGATGGTGAATGATGTTGAATATCTTTCCATTTGTTGGTTAGCCATCTGTATGTCTTCTTTGGAGAAATGTCTATTCTTGTCTTCTGCCCATTTCTTAACTGGGCTATTTGTTTTTTTGGTTGTTGAGTTTGATAAGTTCTTTATAGACTTTGGACACTAACCCTTTATCAGATATGTCATTTGCAAATATCGTTTCCCATTCCAAAAGTTGCCTTTTAGTTTTATTTCCTTTGCCGTGCAAAAGCTTTTCTCTTGAGGAAGTCCCGGTAGTTCACTTTTGCTTTTGTTCCCTCACCTCCAGAGATGTGTTTAGTAAGAAGTTGCAACAGTCAATGGTGAACCTAGGTGGCTTAGTCAGTTAAGTGGCCAACTCTTGATTTCGGCTCAGGTCATGATCTCACAGCCCTGGGATTGAGCCCCACATCAGGTTCTACACTCAGCAAGGATTCTATTTGAGGATTCTCTCTCTCCCACTGTCCCTCCCCCCCAACTGGTATGCTCTCACTCTCACTCTCTCTCTCTGAAATAAATAAATAAATGTTTTAAAAAAAAGAAGTTGCTACAGCTGATGTCAAAGGAGTTACTGCCTGTGTTCTCCTGTAGGATTTTGGTGGTTTCCTTCTCATATTTAGGACTTTCATCCATTTTGAATTTATTTTTGTGTATGGTATAAGAAAGTGGTCCAGTTTCATTCTTCTGCATGTTGCTGTCCAGGTTTCCCATCACCATATTTTGAAGAGACTATCTTGTTTCCATTGGATATTCTTTCTTGCTTTGTTGAAGATTAGTTAACCATATAGTTGTGGGTCCATTTCTGGGTTCTCTGTTCTGTTCCATTTATCTACGTGTCTGTTTTTGTGCCAGTACCATACTGTCTGGATGATTACAGCTTTATAACAGAGTTTGAAGTCTGGAATTGTGATGCCACCAGCTTTGGTTTTCTTTTTCAACATTCCTTTGGCTATTTGGGTTTTTTTTTTCTTGTTCCATACAAATTTTAGGATCATTTGTTCCAGCTCTGTGAAAAAGTTGATGTTATTTTGATAGGGATTACATTGAGTATATAGATTGCTCTAAGTAGCGTAGATATTTTAACAATATTTGTTTTTCCAATCCATGAGCATGGAATGTTTTTTTCATTTCTTTGTGTTATCTTCAATTTCTTTCGTAAGTGTTCTATAGTTTTCAGAGTACAGATCTTTTACTTCTTTGGCTAGGTTTATTCCTCAGTAACTTCTGGTTTTGATGCAATTATAAATGGCATTGATTCTTTGACTTAATTTTTTGCTGCTTCATTATTGGTTTATAGAAATGCAACAAATTTCTGCATGTTGATTTTGTATTCTGTGACTTTGCTGAATGCCTGTATCAGTTCTAGCAATTTTTTAGTGGAGTCTTAATGGGTTTTCTACACAGAATATCATGTCTGCAGAGAGTACTATGTTAAATAACAGTGGTGAGAGTGGACGTCCCTGTCTTGTTCCTGACCTGAGAGGAAAAGTTCTCAGTTTTTCCCCTTTAATGATGGTATTAGCTTGGGTATTTCATAAATGCCTTTATGATGTTGGCCCTACTTTATTGAAGGTTTTTGTCAAGAAAGGATGCTATACTTTGTCAAATGCTTTTTCTGCATCTATGGAGAAATCATATGGTTCTTTTCCTTTCTTGTATTAATGTGGTGTATCATGTTGATTGATTCATGAATATTGAACCACCCTTGTAACCCAGGAGTAAATCCCATTTGATCATGGTAAATAGTTCTTTTAATGTAAGATTGAATTATGTTTACTATTATATTGTTGAGAATTTTTTGTATCCATGTTCATTAGGGCTATTGACCTGTAGTTTCCTTTTTTAGTGGAGTCTTTTTCTTGTTTTGGAATCAGGGTAATACTGGCCTTGTAGAATGAGTTTGGAAGTTTGCCTTCCATTTCTATTTTTTGGAAGAGCATGAGGAGAATAGGTATTAACTCTTCTTTAAATGTTTGGTAGAATTCCCCTGTAAAGCCATCTTCCCCTGGATTTTTATGTGTTCAGAGATTTGTGATTACTGATTCAATTTATTTGCTGGTTATCAGTCTGTTCAAGTTTTCTATTTCTTCCTGTTTTGGTTTTGATATTTATATGTTTCTAGAGATTTATCCATTTCTTCCAGATTTCCCAATTTGTTGGCATATAACTTTTCATAATATTCTCTTATAATTGTTTGCATTTCTGTAGTGTTGGTTGTGATTTCTCCTCTCTCATTAGTGATTTTATTTATTTGGGTCCTTTCTCTTTTCTTTTTGAAAGTCTGGCTAGAACTTATCAAAATTAAAACAAAATCAATTTTATTAATTTTTTCAAAGAACCAGCTCCTGGTTTCATTGATCTGTTCTACTAGGTTGTTTTGTTTTTATATCCTTTATTTCTGCTCAAATCTTTATTATTTCCTTCTTCTGCTGGCTTTAGGCTTCATTGGTTGTTCTTTTTCTAGCTCCTTTAGGTGTAAGAATAGGTTGTGTATCTGAGATTTTTCTTGCTTCTTGATGTAGGCCCGTATTGCTATATACTTCCCTCTTATGATAACTTTTGCTGCTTCCCAGAGGTTTAGGATCATCATGTTTTCATTTTCCTTTGTTTCCATGTATTTTTTATTTCTTATTTAATATCCTGGTTGACCCACTCATTTTTTAGTAGGATATTCTTTGATCTCCACATATTAGTGGTCTTTCCAAATTTTTTTCTTCTTTAATTTGACTTCAAGTTTCATAGCATTGTGGTCTGAAAATAGGCAAGGTATGTTCATAATCTTTTTGTACTTGTTGAGGTCTGATTTGGGACCTAATATGTCACATATTTTGGAGAAAGTACCATGTGCACTTGAAAAGAATGTGTATTCTGCTGTTTTAGGATGAAATGTTCTGAATATATCTGTTAAGTCCATCTGGACCTGTGTATCATTCAACGTCATTGTTTCCTTCTTGATTTTCTGCTTAGATGACCTGTCCATTGCTGTAAATGGGATGTTAAAGTCCCCTAGTATTATTAGTACCAATGAGTTCCTTTATATTTGTTATTAATTGTTCTATATACTCAGGTGCTTCCAAGTTTGGGGCATAAATATTTACATTTGTTAGATCTTCTTGTTGGATAGATTCCTTTATTATGATGTAGTAGCCTTCTTCATCCTTTGTTTTAAAATCTAGTTTGCCTGATATGAGTATGGCTACTCTAGCTTTCTTTTGACATCCATTTGCATTGTAAATATTTCTCCATCCCCTCACTGTCAATCTGCAGATGTCTTTAGGTCTAAAATGAATCTCTTGTAGGCAGCATATAGATGGGCCTTTTTAAAATCCATTCTGATACCTTATATCTACTTTTTTGTTTAAATTCAAGTTAGTTAACATATCACATATTATTAGTTTGGGGGTAAAATTTAGTGATTCATCAGTTGCATATAACACCCAGTGTTCATTACATCAAGTACGCTTCTTAATGCCTAGCGCTTATTACCACACTCACCCACCTACTCCCCATCCAGCAACCATCAGTTAGTTCTCTGTAGCTAAGAGTCTCTTATGGTCTCTCTCCATCTCTATTTTTATCTTATTTTATTTTTCCTTCTCTTCTCCC
>NC_048218.1:43797331-43830621 GCF_002007445.2 Ailuropoda melanoleuca | reverse complement strand
GTGCCGAAGCTTTTTATCTTGTTGAAGTCCCAGTAGTTCATTTTTGTTTTTGTTTCCCTTGCCTTTGGAAATGTGTCTTGCAAGAAGTTGTTGTGGCCGAGGTCAGAGAGGTTGCTGCCTGTATTCTTCTCTAGGATTTTGATGGATTACTGTTGCAAATAGAGGTCTTTCATCCATTTAGAGTTTATCTTTGTGTATGGAGCAAGAAAGTGGTCCAGTTTAATTCTTTGGCATGTGGTTGTCCAATTTTCCCAACACCATTTGTTGATGAGACTGTCTTTTTTCCATTGGATTGTCTTTCTTGCAATGTTGAAGTTCAGTTGACCATAGCATTAAGGGTCCATCTCTGGGCTCTGTATTCTGTTCCATTGATCTATGTGTCTGTTTTTGTGCCAATACTATGCTGTCTTGATGATCACAGCTTTGTAATATAGCTTAAAGTCAGGCATTGTGATGCCCCCAGCTTTGGTTTTCTTTTTCAACAATCCCCTGGCAATTCGGGCTCTTTTCTGGTTCCATACAAATTTTAGGATTGTTTGTTCCAGCTCTGTGAAAAATGTCAATTTTATTTTGATAGGGATTGCATTGAATGTGTAGATTGCTCTGATCAGCATAGACATTTTAACAATGTTTATTCTTCCAATCCATGGGCATGGGATGTCTTTCCATCCCTTTGTGTCTTCCTCAATTTCTTTCATAAGCGTCTGTGATTTCTAGAGCATAGATCCTTTACCTCTTTGGTTAGGTTTATTCCTAGGTATCTTATGGTTTTTGGTATAATTGTAAATAGGCTTGATTCCTTAATTTCTCTTTCTTCAATCACGTTGTTAGTATATAGATACAACTGATTTCTGTGCCTTGATTTAGTATCCTGCCACGTTGCTGAATCACTGTATGAGTTCTAGTAATTTGGGGGTGGAGTCTTTTGGGTTTTCTACATAGACTATCATGATATATGAGAAGAGAGAGTTTGACTTTTTCTTTGCCAATTTGAATGCCTTTTATTTCTTTTTGTTGTCTGATTGCTGAGGCTAGGACTTCTAGTACTGTGGTGAACAATAGTGGTGAGAGTAGGCATCCCTGTCATATTCCTGACCTTAAGGGAAAAGCTCTCGGTTTTTCCCCATTGAAAATGATATTTGCTGTGGGCTTTTCATAGATGGGCTTTATGATATTGAGGTATGTTCCCTTTATCCCTATACTTTGAAGAGTTTTAATCAAGAAAGGATACTGTATTTTGTCAAATGCTTTTTTTTTCATCAGTTGAGAGGATCATATGGTTCTTGTCTTTTCTTTTACTGATGTGCTCTATCAATTTGACTGATTCACGAATGTTGAACCACCCTTGCATCCCAGGAATAAATCACCTGGTCGAGGTGAATAATCCTTTTAAAGTACTGTTGGACCCTATTGGCTATTGTTTTGGTGATTAGCTAGTATTTTGTCATCCAGGTTCATCAGGGATATTGGTCTGTAATTCTCCTTTATGATGAGGTCTTTTTCTGGTTTGGGGGTCAAGGTAATGCTGGCCTCAGAGAACAAGTTTGGAAGTTTTCTTTTCATTTCTATTTTTTTTTTTAAACAGCTTCAGTAGAATAGGTATTTCTTCTTCAAATGTTTGGTAGAATTCCACTGGGAAGCCATCAGGCTCTGGACTCGTTTTTTGGGAGGTTTTTGATATCTGCTTCAATTTCCTTGCTTGTTATTGGTCTGTTCAGATTGTCTGTTTCTTCCTGTTTAACTCTTGGTAGTTTATAAGTTTCCAGGAATGTGTCCATTTCTTCCAGATTGCCTAATTTGTTGGCATTAGTTGCTCATAACATGTTCTTAAAATTCTTTTTCCTTGATNTTCAGTAGAATAGGTATTTCTTCTTCAAATGTTTGGTAGAATTCCACTGGGAAGCCATCAGGCTCTGGACTCGTTTTTTGGGAGGTTTTTGATATCTGCTTCAATTTCCTTGCTTGTTATTGGTCTGTTCAGATTGTCTGTTTCTTCCTGTTTAACTCTTGGTAGTTTATAAGTTTCCAGGAATGTGTCCATTTCTTCCAGATTGCCTAATTTGTTGGCATTAGTTGCTCATAACATGTTCTTAAAATTCTTTTTCCTTGATATTGGTTTTGATCTCTCCATTTCATTCATGATTTTATTAATTTGGGTCCTTTCTCTTTTCTTTTGGATAAGGCTGGCCAGAGGTTTATTGATCTTATTTTTTCAAAGGACCAGCTTCTAGTTTCATTGATCCATTTTACTATTCTTCTGGTTTCTATTTCATTGATTTCAGCTCTAATCTTTATTATTTCTTTTCTGCTTGGTTTAGGCTTTATTTGCTTTTCTTTCACCAGGCCCTTTAAGTGTAAGTTTAGCTTGTGTATTTGGGATTTTTCTAATTTTTTGAGAGAGGCTTGGATTGCTATGTACTTCCCTCTTAGGAGCACCTTTGCTTTATCCCATTAGTTTTGAACTGATGTGATTTCATTCTCATTAGATTCCATGAATTTTTTAAGTTCTTCTTTAATTTCCTCACTGACCCATTCATTCTTCAGCAGGATGGTCTTTAACCTCCAAGTCTTTGAGTTCCTTCCAAATTTCTTCTTGTGATTGAGTTCCAGTTTCAAAGCACTGTGGTCAGAAAATATCCAGAGAATAATCTCAATCTTTTGGCATTGGTTGAGACCTGATTTATGACCCAGTATGTGATCTGTTCTGGAGAAAGTTACAGGCGCACTCAAGAAGAATGAGTATTCCGTTGTTTTAGGATGGAATGTTCTGTATATATCTGTGAAATCCATATGGTCCAGTGTGTCATTCAAAGTGCTTGTTTCTTTGTTGATCTTCTGCTTAGATTATCTGTCAAATGCTGTGAGTGGGGTGTTGAAGTCCCCAACTGTTAATGTATTATTATCTATATGTTTGTTTACTTTGGTTATTAATTGGTTTATATAATTGGTTGCTCCTACATTGGGGGTATAAATATTTACAATTGTTAGATCTTCTTGTTGGATAGATCCTTTAAGTATGATATAGTGTCCATCTACATCTTTTACTACAATCTTTGGTTTAAAATCTGATTTGTCTGATATAAGAATTGCTACCCTAGCTTTCTTTTGAGGTCCATTAGCATGGTAAATTTTTCTCCACCCCTTCACCTTTAGTCTGGAGGTGTCTTTAGGTCTAAAATGAGTCTCTTGTAGACAGCATTGGATGGTTCTTGCTCTTTTATCCAATCGGATACCCTTTGTTTTTTGTTTGGAGCATTTAGGCTCAGTCAGTAGAGCATGCAACTCTTGATCTTGAGGTTGTAAGTTCCCTGATGTCTTCTGTGTTTTTCTCAAGCCCAGCTAGTATCATTATTATGATAGCTTTAAATTTTGGACAAGGCATATTATATCTGTTTTGTTTAGGTCCCTGACTGTGACCTTTCCTTATTACTTCTTCTGGGATGAATTTGTCCATCTTGGCATTTTGTCTAGGTCTCTGTCTTCATCTGTATGTTAGGAAAGCCTGTTATGTTTTCTACTCCTGAGAGTAATGGGTTTATGAAAAAGAAGTCATATGATGTCCAGAGCCTAGCACTTCAGGAAATGTCTCTGGAGTATGCTGTGTGCACTCTGCTGCTGTGTTTTGGCATCAGTCTTCTTCAGTTTCTCCTTGCCTCTAGTGAAGAGTGTCTGGACCTTGGCCAAAGTATGGCGGGTTTTAACTAGGTGTGCTCTGGTTTGCTTGTTCAAAGAGACCTGATGCTATTTTCACTAGAGCTGAAGCTTTGCAGAACTCTATGGTCTGTAGATGTGGTATGTGCAGGGGTTTGTGCTGGTCTTTTGGGGGAGGATTCTTTTGCTCTGGGTCTCAGGCATGTATGCCCAAGAAAAGCAGTACCAGCAGAACACAGTTGGGTGGGGGGTGCTTTTTGGTGTAAGCAGTTTAGGCCACCAATGTTGGCACTGTACTATTTACTGGAGTTAGTATATGCTGAGCAGTGGAGAAGAGAAATGGCATCAGCCAGCTTCCTTGTCACCAGAGAGGGGTGTTCACACCCACTTCTGTCTGAGGAACTCACACAGAAAAGCAAACAGTCTCCCCTTATGTATTTCAGGTGTCCATCAAATCACTGCACTGCACACCTGGCAGTGCAGTACACCTTGAGCTCTTTCCCAGGCAGGTCCACTGACTTTTAAGACTCCAAACATTAGGGACCTGGCATGGCATGGCATGGCATGGACCTCGACTTGTTCTCTCAGGGAGGGTCTTGCTATGCTGAGGCTGCTGCAGTTTGACCCAGAGGGGCAATCACATCAAAGCGCAGGAGCATGAGGTTTGGGGTGAAGTACAACAAAGAGACAGTGTTCAGGTTAACTACCATCAGCAGGTATCTCTGCACCTGTGCTGAGGTGTGGGGGTTTGGAAATATTACCAGGATCTTTTGTCCATGAAGAGGCAATGCCACTTTCCCCAGATTACTCCAAGAAGCAGGAATCATCTCTCTGAGAGTGTCCCAGGTGATCCTCAGATCATGCCACCTGCACCCTGGGCTATCTGCCCACCTTCTCCAGAGGAGCACTGCAGTGTCCCCAGGACTCCACACCAGTCACACCATGGACCTCTAAAACTCCAGTCTTTGAGCCCCACTGGTTGTAAAAACTCACATAAAGCAACCTCTTTCTTTTGTCCAGTCAATGGCTTTGGAAAAGTGTTTTCTTTGTGCAATACCGTGTGTATTCCTCTCTCTTTCTCTCATTCTCTCTCTCTCTCCCTCTCTCTCTTTCTCTCATTCTCTCACCTTTCCCTGTGACCAGGGCTTTCTCCCCTCCACAGCACCTGTGATCCATTTCTCCTTCAAACCACAGCTTTACACCTCCTACCTTCCATAATACGGCCTCTTTTCTCCCTCTAGTTGTGTGCAGCATGTTCTGTCAATCCTCAGATCGATTTCTTAGGTATTCACGATGATTTGATATTTATCTAGTTGTGTTTCAGGGTCAAAGCAAACCTAGGGTCTTCCTACTACTCCACCATCTTCGTTGTCCCCCATTTACCCTTAGGTAAAAACAAACACATAAGTCCTAAGTGTGTTGATTCTTCAAGCACAGTCTAATATAATGTTGTCAGCAACTTCTCAACAGGTATTATAAAATGATGAGGAAAAAATGTATATATATGTATACAGATAGAGGAACTATAAATTCTTTTAAATCTCCAGGTGAGAAAATCAGTATGTTCATAAGAAAGGGTGTTTATAATATATTATTATTATTTTAACAGGGTGGTTTAATCCACATTAAGCATTACTCCAGACAACTGGATGAACTGAGCATTGTGATATCATTCTTTATGTTTAAATATTCATCTAGTAATACATATGTAAGTTCATAGTTTATTTTTTAAAAACTGCAGAATATCTTGTCTAAAATGTGGATTTGCAGAGACGTATATTTTAGGTCTTTCCCAACACGACACTGAACTGACAAAAATGATGTACAAAGATGAAAAATTCTGTAACAGAAAAAAACAATGGGAGCACATCAGTGAACAGAAGATTTTAGTGAATTTTTTAAAGGCATAAAGTTGTTGGAAGTTTAACAAAAGACACATCAAGGCAGTGGAATCTATAGATGAGACATGTACAAGAGAAGTCTACACAGGAAGTCTGAGTTTCTGAGACCCCCAAAGTCTATTCCATACCCACCCAACCTAAAGTAGGACCAGTCATTTTATACACCACACTCAAACACTCATAGATTGATGTCAACCTTTTTTATTCAAAGAAAAAGCCAGTTAGGGAAAGAGATATTGATGGTTACAAAAGAAATACACACCAGTTGCTTTTATTACCAATACAGTCCTTGGGTAATCATGTTACATGAGCAAGCAAAAATGTAGATAATGTACAGAAAAAATCAGCACAATGGGAATATCATATAGCAACAAGAATTAAACTACAGACCTATGCTATAACATGGACTCTTTAGTGAAAAAAAATAACAATGTCTGGACTCTGATGTATTCACTCGGTTTCCTTGGACTTGGGGGTATCCTTCAGGGAAACAAAAACATGGCGTTGACCTGGTCTAATCTTGTGATCTGAAACTCCAGAAATACATGGTAATGTTTGTTTTAAATATTTTCTGTTCTGTATCTTTAAACAAACACCTAATAAAGAACATCTTCCTAATGTTGTGCTGTACTCTGTCCCAGGAGCTAATCCTCATGATAAGAAGAATGAGAATAATTCACTTTAGGTGTATGGTACTCATGATTGTCTTGAAAGAAATTTAAGAAGGTGAGCTGGCCTGCAGCAAACACTCCAGGCCTAGTAATCACCCAGGACTCATTACAATATGAAAATGAGGGACACATTCTCACTTCATTTGAAGTATTTTTGCTGTCAGTTTCATTTTATGTATGTTTTATAAATACTTATTTAGTAACTCATGGGTTTGAGCCACTGTGCTAAACACTGCAAAAATTTGAAGCGTACTAGGACTTCTAAATTTTAATCTAAAGAAGCTTATAAGCTAAAAATAAGTATTACACAAGGCCATTTGTGGCATAATTATCATATGGTTTCACTCATTTATGGAACATAAGAAATAGGAAGATCGGTAGGAGAAGGAAGGGAAGAATGAAGGAGAGGTAAACAGAAGGGGGAATGAACCATGAGAGACTGTGGACTCTGGGAAACAAACTGAGGGCTTCAGAGGGGACGGGGTAGGGGATCGGGATAGGCTGGTGATGGGTATTAAGGAGGGCACATATTGCATGGTGTACTGGGTGTTATACGCAAATAATGAATTATGGAACATTGCATCAAAAACTGAGGATATACTGTATGGTGACTAATATAACATAAACATTATTTAAAAAATAAAATAAAAATATTTAAAAAAATAAAAAATAAACAAAATAAAATAAACAAAATAAATAAAATGTAAAGTGCCTCAAACAAGTGAGCATTCCTAACCTCTTTGAGATAATCTTTAAATACATCAAGGAAACTGTAACATTTATGATAGATCTTGAAGAAATGACCCATTTCAATTGTAAGTGAAGGTGGGTGCAATTGGGGAAGCGTTCTCTGTAGAAGGACCTGTGTGAAGAAAAGTGTGTATCTAAGAAGAAAGAGTCCATATGGATTTCAGTAACTCATTTCTGCAGTAACACAGAATCCATTAGGAGAATTTTAGGAGACTTCAGAGTTAAATCAAGGTTTTGGGGGATGAACCTCAAATAATGCCAGGGAGAACAAGCGTATGTGTGTACACACTTACACACATATTAAAGATGTGTATTTGTACTCCCACCTAAAGTCATTAACACTAGGGCAATTATAACTGCAAAAAATGTGTAATAAACAGAGGGATGCCTGGGTGGCTCAGTCATTTGGGTGTCTGACTCTTGATCTCAGCTGGGGTCTTGATCTTAGGGTTGTGACATCAGGCCCTGTGTTGGGCCCCACACTAGGCATGGAGACTACTTTAAAAAAAACAACAACAACAACAGGGGCACCTGGATGGCTCTGTTGGTTAAGCATTTGCCATTGGCTCAAGTTGTGATCCCAGGGTCCTGGAATGTAGCCCTGTGTTGGGCTCCCTGCTCAGTGAGGAGTCTGCATCTCCCTCTGTCCCTCTCCCCATCTCTTGAACTCTCTCAATCTCAAATAAATAAAATCTTCAAATAATATTTAAAAACAACAACAGCAACAAACTAATCAACACACAGCAAACATATAATCTGCCAAGGAACTATACAATCTATATAATATGTATGTAGATATCTTTGTATATTATTTATTTTGTACATATACATATATAAATATATGCATATACATATATAGAGTTCTAGATATATTTACCATATATAATAATCTGGTAGATATGAAAATCCATGAAAACTTGCTAAAGTGGGATATTATTCAGTCAATATTTTGGAAGTGAGAGAGTATCAACAGGATGTGGATAAGTAAGTAAGTAACAATATTACAGCAAATGACAGAAGTGAGCAATTTCAGTGTGAGAACCTCAGTGATAACAGTAGAATGGTGTAGGTAATCAATGGTGAGAGAGGAAGGGCAGAGGTGAACCTGAAATCTGATTACTCATTATACTTTTTAGTTTCTGTTCACTCAAATACAACCCTGACTCCAATATGGAATAAATGCAATGTGAGTCTTCAGGCTGCATAGCTGTATGGCTGTCAAATATATAATATTCAAGTTCTTTTTACAGAAATTACCCTATTACAATGCTTAATGAATTTATGAAGCCACACTGAAACATGCAAACAGGTAAAATATTTTGTTTCCTTTTAAATTATTTTTATGTCATGAACACTTGATTAAAATTCCCTTTGTTTTGATTGATTGATTGATTGATCAATTTATTCTCTCACCTTAAGCCATTTAAACACTAGGACAATTATAACTGCAAAAACTGAACAGTAATCAACACATAGCAAATATGTAATCTATACAGTTTTTGTCATTTTAATGAAAGGAGAACAGATATTAATGTGAGTTCTAAGAATTTCTCTTTAATATCTTTCTCAATGAATCTATGACTTTCTTATTTCTCAAGCTGTAGATAATTGGATTTAACAAAGGAATTATGACAGTGTAAAATAGAGAGTCCATCATATCTTGATCTTCTGATTGTGTAGATACGGGGCGCACATACATGAAGACAAGAGCACCATAGTATAAAGAGACAGATAAGAGATGGGCTCCACATGTGGAAAAGGCTTTCCTTATGCCTTGTAGAGACTTCTTTTTTAAGATTGTAAAGAGAACTAGTGTATAGGAGACAAGAACTGTAAGAATGGTGAACATCTGTATTGACCCAGCAAAAATGAACACTATCAGATAATTGATAGAAGGGTCAGTACAAGAAATCTTAAGCAATGGTATAATGTCACAGTAAAAGTGATGTACTATGATGGAATTGCAGAACGATAATCTGAATAAAAAGGAAGTATGCATTATGGCATGAAGAAGGCCACCTAAAAGTGACAAAACTAACAGACGGATGCAGAGTGTATTGGACATAATGACTGGATAAAGTAATGGTTTGCATATGGCCACATAGCGATCATATGCCATTGTTGCCAGCAGAAAACATTCTGTGGTTATACTGATTACAAAGGAAAAAAATTGTATCATGCATTCTGAAACGAAAGAGATATCATTTTGGTTTTGGNATCTTGGCAAAGAAATTGACCAGCATCTTGGGGGATACTGTGGATGATATCCAAGCATCCACAAATGCCAAACTCCCAAGGAAAAAGTACATGGGGATGTGAAGCTGAGGGTCATTCCATATGAGAGCAATTAGACCAAGGTTCCCCACCATGGTGAGAAGATAGATAACCAAGAACACCAGGAACAGGGGGATTTGCCACTGTGGTTCATATGTGAGTCCTGTGAGAATCAAATCTGTCAGCAATGTTGCATTTCTATGTCCTTTTCTATGTTCCTTTTCCATATCCTCACTGGGTGTTGTCTGAAATGAAATTTAGTAAATGGGGAAAAAGTCACTNAAAAGAATGCACTGAATTTATAACATGAAAATATGGGGAGGAGAGTTGAAATAAATTTATATACATCAGAATACCCTCTCAATCTTGTGTATTTCCTCTATATTGATTGGAATCTTTGAGGGCTTGGAAATAAGTGCAATTATTTCAATTTTTTAAATGTGCAGCAATGAACAGAATTGGGAAAATGAAAGACATTGTAATATGTCCTAAATTTATGGGATAGGATGGGTGCGATATGGAAATTTTGTTTGGGATTTGGATGTAGGGTGAAGGGAAAAGGAGCTTGAAGGACCTCAGTAATAAAATGAGGTAAATAGCATGTGAATGATCATGAACATTATTCATCAGGGAATAAGCATGCACTGAAACTTAAGGGAGCAGTACTGGTAGATTGTTTTTTAAATGAATATATTGCAGTGTAGAAAATAGGCTGCAGAAGGGGAAATTAAGGTCAGGAATACTAGTCAAGAAGAAGTGACTGCTATACACTGTTCTCAAACCAGAACCTATAGTAAAACCTCAAACGTTTTATGCAAAATATAGATTTGACCTTTTGCTATAGACATTGATTTAGTGAATCAATTACTAAGGCTAATAATCTGTATTCTACTTGATCTCTAAGTGACTCAACACATGTGACATGGCTAATTCATGTGTGAAATGACATTGAGATTGATGGGAAAATGAACAGATAGATGGAAAAGAGTTCAGAAATTAGATGCAGTACCTCTGTGACACATCGCAGGTGAAGAGTTAGCGAAGAATGGAGGAGTCACTTGGCAACTGGGTAGATTCTCCTCAAAAATGGAAGCCTCAGAAGCAGGGACCAGTTTGTGGACATCCAGTGCATATGTACTTTGTAGAGTGAGTCTACTACAAATAATGAATTGGAAACCACTGGGGTAGACTGAAGGCATACTTATGTATGGCCTATCTATTGGAGAATACACAAAGTGAAGAGAATGATAAATAACTAAACTGACAAAGTATATTAAAGCAGAGGGAAGATGCATGTCATTTTTTGATAGCCAACCTGATCTTTTCTACCACATAATCTTGGTGCCAGGCAAAATCTGCTACCAACTCTAGGAGCCCAAAGAGCTACAATTGACTTTCCTATCCACCTAACAACTAGAGTGAGGGTACTTGCAATGTAAGTTTGGCAAATCTACATCACTCACACTAGATTTGGAATTTGGAGTGAAGGAAGAAGAGCAACAAGGACAAAAGAGAATTTGAGTTGGTAGGCAGCCAAGGCACAATATGAAGCTTCCAACAAACGTACCCTGCACCCACACCAGTAACTCTGTCAGTGTGAACAGTGGCATTCCCACACAGCCGCAGTGACAGCAGCCCTCGTGGAGTCAATGTTGGAATATAATTTTTGCTATTGACAGACTGCCATCCTTCTTTCGGTTGCTGCCCATTTTTTCCCCCAGCTGATCCCTTGAACCTGCCAGCACCTCTATGTTAGATCCTATTCCAAAAAATAATTTCTTGTTGAAACTAACAGTTCTTTTTTTTATATAATAATTTTTTATTATGTTATATTAGTCCATACAGTACATCCTTAGTTTTTGATGTAGTGTTCCATGATTCATTATTTGCGTATAACACCCAGTGCAGCGAATAAAAACAGGGAGAGACCAGGAAATGATACAGAGCAGAATGATCAAGAAGAGAAGGAAAACAGGACAGGTGAGTGCCATGAACACAAAGGGAGGAAGGTACTCAAGAAAGACAAAGAAAGTTATGGTGCCAATCCCTAAAATAAATGCTCTAGTAGGACAAGGGTGTCAGGTGTGATTGAGCATGGAAACTAAGAGTGGCTTTAGTGAGAGCAATTTCTGTTATGTGGTGCAGTGGAAGCCAGAGAATAATGAACAGTGAATGGGAACAAGTTGCACCACAGTGAGCAGGGAAGCGACATTGAATTCTCCCAAGAATGTGGACAACAGTTGTTATATGTCTACTGCGGGCGGACAAATAGAACATTTTTCCTTGATATCGTTTTAATAAAAGTACTCAAAAGAGACAAACTGAGAGGAAGCCATGAAAAGGAGAAAGAAGACATCAGAAGGAGAAGTTTGGGTTGAAGATCACAAGATGCATGAACAGAAATAGGCAGAGAATAACAGACACATGGATGGATAAGTGTGGGAAAGACAAGCAAAGAAGAAGGATTAAGAGTATATCAAGGGTGCCTGGCTGGCTCAGTGGGTTAAGAGACCGACTCTTGATTTTGACTCAGGTCATCTCAGTCCTGGGATTGAGCCACACATTGGACTATGCAGTCAGCAGGGTGTCTGCTTGAGGATTCTCTCTCCCTCTGCACTTCCCCCCACTTACACACTCTCCCTCTCTCTAAAATAAATAAATGAGTCTTTAAAAGAAAAAAGAATGTATCAGAGAAAGACTATGAACAACAAAAAAAGAAAGGCCCAGAGTTTGGGGATAAATGTTTATTTTAACCCTGGTTGATGTTGAAAATTGTCAACATTGCGAATTTTTTTAATTCAAATTTCCAAATTTATTTTTCTATGGAATATGTGTATGCAAGAGATTTTCAGGTTAAATTTTACTTCAAAAACTTTGATCTTAAATATATTAGCACTACCTGAAAGGCTTTTCATATTTAAAAGTTGCTTTACATTTGTTATTACAGTGATTAGAACTGACTTGTTCTAGAAATCCTTACGGTTTTACTTAAGAGCACCTTTTCTCTACCAGTGTTGTAGCAGAATAAAATTGATCCAGAAAGGAGTGGAATAGAGGTGATATTAATAACAAAGCCAGTACTTTCAAGTGGTTAACGTATTTCTATTTGAAAAGTCTCCTTTCTAGGCAATTCCAAATCACTAATTAATTAAAAAATCTCAAATTCAGTTTGTGTGGGTACTTATTAAGCTATAATTGCTGGAAGGAGCAGTGAAGGAGCACTTAACTGCCTATTTCCTGCTACATGTATAGAAATAGTCAATGAAATTCTTATCTGAGTGGGAGATAAGATAGAGTTAATACACATGACTTATCTTAAAAGGTTGAATCAGAAAATGTGATCACCTAAACATAATGGAGCTTTTTTTTTTTTTATTGTATTATGTTAGTCACCATACAGTACATCCCTGGATTCCGATGTAAAGTTCGATGCTCCACATAATGGAGCTTTTAATCAGAATAAGTAGAAAGATTTCTTACATAGGAATGAAATGATTTTTACATGTACTTTAAATTGTTTAACATTCTAGTTCATGATTACTTATAAAGTCATTATAGATACATTAAGAAATAATAAAACAGTGTTAAAAGGAGTAAGTCAGTGTTACCGCTACTTTGCTTTACTAGATGATAGTTATTAAAATTTAATATGTAAATTATTCACTATTTGTTTTCTATCACTCACCTGGCTTTTTGGCTCTTGTAAACCCAATGTAAAATTATTATAAATGTAATAGTATATCAACTTTATATGTAAAGAATAATGATTTTAATAGTAATCATTTCCCTCTTACCCATATCTTATAAGAAATTGAGGGAATTCGTTCGACGTGTTAGGCTTTCTAAATAAAATAAGAAATACAGTAGCACTGAAATGACCATAACATGCGTAGCAACTCCTTGCACACTGATTCACTTTGGAAGCTTCATTTAACAAGCTCAGGAAAATGTTATTTATATCAATTTATTTCAAGCACAAGTGTCAACCAGTTGTACAACTGTGGGCTTTTTGCCAAAAGAGAAATGTATGAAGAACTAAAATTCTCCCAGTAGCACCCACGGCTTCCCTTTAGGACAAAACCAAATTGTTCTTCTGGGCATTGTAGATTTGAACATGTATGAGAAGTCCAGATATCTCATAGGGCATTACAGACTGAAATCATAAACATCAAGTCATATAGATATTGTATTTTATGCCCCTATTTTCCACAATTAATGACACCTCTGACATACTTATGCAAATTTCAATGTATAAATTTTGATGTTCTGAGTGGTTTGAGTATTAATATGATCTTATCTGAGCTAATCATGCATGATTTTAATGAGGCCAAACTTCTGCATTCCCTTCAGGAGCCAACTCCAAATAAAGGTGTCCTCCTGATGCAAAGTGCAGCTCACATTCCAGACCTACACTTTAATTTGTAAACAGGTGAGAAATCTTACTTGGCAGAGGTCAAGGGAAGATGAAAGGGAAAACAAAACAAAGGACCATAGTGGGAGGTGCTATATAACAGTGCTTCTCAAACATTAATGCCTGTGAATCTCCTGGTGATTTTCTTAAAATGCACATTCTCCTTTGATAGGTCAGGGAGGATGTCTGAGAGTCTTCATGTCTAACAAGGTGATGCCCTGGATATTTGCCACCTTTAGGGCCTTCCATCCTTGGAGGGTCTAGATGATCTCAGAGCTAGATCATCAGAGAAACAAATAAAGAAAAGTGGTAAATGTAGCTGGCATGCAAAGAGAAGCAAGATGGAGTCAGATGGGACAAGAAAGTCCAGCATGTTTGGGCTCACATGGGGTCATGGAGGCTAGGTCAGGCACTTTGTTCTTTACCCCACTTTTAAGAACAACTAGTGAGATATTTTGAACATGGTGGTAAGGTGCTCATATTTACCTTTCAGCATGAAGAGAGAAGTGACATGAATGTTCATTCAGAAAATAATGACATTATTTATGTCAAAATAGTACAATGTAGAAATAGTAACATTTTGATCTCATATCTGAAGAGTAGGAAAATGCTTAACCTCCACATGGGACTTGATGGCAGCTAAGGGGAAAGCAAATGTTCTATATTTTGATGGAGTCATTAATTAGTTATTCTGTGTCCTTAGACTTTGTTTGTGAAAGCCAAAGAAGAGGGGGAAGTAAACTGCATAGATAAAAAAAAAAGCCCTGTGAAAACTCAGCAGAAGGGTGGGTAAGTAATACGTACACTGGTAATTTCAACATAATCTAAACTTGAGTTAAATTTAATTCTCCCTTCAATTTTGTGTATTTGTATCTCACCTCATTTTGTGGCCCATCTCTGGGTACAAAAGTCTGCATTGCTGCTACTAATATGAGTAGTCTTCTCAATTTTAGTCATTTTAAATTGTGGGTCAGTGTATCTCAATATGGTCATCATTTGCATTTTCCTAATGATGAATTGTATTAAACATATTTTTGTGTCTCTATTTGGCATCTGTATATCTTATTTACCTAAGTGTCTATTCAAATATTTTCTGTTTTTTAAATTGAGTTAAATATTTCTTATTTTTCAGCTTTGAGATTCTTCTTATATTCTGGATATAATTTCACTTATATATGGAATTTAAGAAACAAAACAAATGAGCAAAGAAAAAAGAGACAAACAAAAGACCAGACTTAAACATAGAGAACAAACTGGTGGTTACCAGGGGGGAGGTGGGTGGAGCGATGGGTGAAATAGGTGAAGGGGATTAAGAGTACACTTTTAATGAGCACTGACTAATGTACAGAATTGTTGAATCACAATATTATACACCTTAAACTATATAATACTATGTTAATTATATCAGAATTGAAATTTAGAAAAAGTAATGGAGCCTGATGCCACCCAATGTTAAAGAAATGCCATCAACAGTAATTTACAGTCTGACTCTGAGAGCCACCTGTTGAAAAAGCTGATGAGTAATGACAGTTATTCAGTCAATAAATTTCAGGAGAAACTCAATTTCCCCAAAAGCCCTTTTCAATTCCACTACTAGGTTTCATGAACAAATTGTCATTTATATTGTAATTTTTACTGTAAAAGTTATAATAGTTTTCTTTTGTGAGATACTATAAAAATATTCAATAACATATGAATAAAAAAAATCAGAACTCAACACTATTGCAGAAGTTTGATGGATTCAACATGTCCTTATCTATATTTAAACTATGAAGTAGAGTTTTACAATGAAATCAGGGCATTGTTTGATAGTTATAAGTTTAATAGGTAAATTGAGAGAAATATGGGTACTATAATGGATATGAAAATGAAGATGTCTCATTTCAAAGGCATATTCATAAAGAGGTACTTTTCATCAAGAGGAAATTTTATCATTATATTTCCAGTCAGGATCTGTCCTCAAAGAACTCTGTTCAATATTATGCCATTCTCTCTTGATTATTAAAATAGTACTCATCTTGATTAATAGATATTTAATAAACAATAATTTATTTCCTTCAAAGAAAATTAGTCAGGTATTTTGGTTCAATAAATAATTTTTATGATTTCCTAAATTGCCCTTGATAATTATTTATTAACAATCTTTTCATTTTGTCCCATTATTCTTACCATACCTTCTAAGCTCCTAAAATGGCCTTACACTCTCACCAGCAATTTTCATTTTTCAAACTAAGTTTTGAATTTTTTCAATGGGCTGTGCCTACAGTAGTTTAAAAACATGACCCTATAATTCTTTGATCACCCTCCCATTGAGAGTCTGTTTTCTGTCCCCTTCCCATGAATCTGGGCTGACCTGTGTTGCTTTGACCAATAGAGTTTGATTTAAATAATACAGTGAGGTCATAAAAGGTTATGTGGCTTTAGGTTGGTTCCCTTGAAACACNTTTCAATGGGCTGTGCCTACAGTAGTTTAAAAACATGACCCTATAATTCTTTGATCACCCTCCCATTGAGAGGTGTGTTTTCTGTCCCCTTCCCATGAATCTGGGCTGACCTGTGTTGCTTTGGCCAATAGAGTTTGATTTAAATAATACAGTGAGGTCATAAAAGGTTATGTGGCTTTAGATTGGTTTCCTTGAAACATTTGGATTTGGAATACTTATATGCGGAGCATTCCCTCTCAGAACCCACCTGCCATGCTCTGAACCCTAGGCCACATGGAAAGACCTTTTGTAGGTGATCCAGTCAAATTCCCAAGCTAAGCTCCCAGCTGACAGCTAAGATCATCTTTCAACCGTTTGCTCAGTCAACTTGGATGTCTAGTCCTGCTAAACCTTCAGATGACTCTGGCCCCACCACTACCTTACTATACCCCTACAAGCCTCCAATCAAGAACCACTCAACTAAGCCCAATCAATCTACAAAACTGTAAGAGATAATAATAATTTGTTTTTTGCTGCTACATTTTGGGGTTGTTTGTTATGCAGTCATAGTATCTAGAATAATCTCCTTTCTCACCACAGGCTTTCAGAATGTCTTTTTCTCTTCCTGAATGGCTTTCTCTGACCCCCCACCATATGCTCTCCCACTTTTTTGCATGGCTAATTCCTATTGATTTTTCTTTNTGTCTTTTTCTCTTCCTGAATGGCTTTCTCTGACCCCCCACCATATGCTCTCCCACTTTTTTGCATGGCTAACTCCTATTGATTTTTCTTTCTTTTTTTTTTAAAAGATTTTATTTATTTATTTGACAGAGGTAGAGACAGCCAGCGAGAGAGGGAACACAAGCAGGGGGAGTGGGAGAGGAAGAAGCAGGCTCATAGCAGAAGAGCCTGATGTGGGGCTCGATCCCATAACGCTGGGATCACGCCCTGAGCTGAACGCAGATGCTTAACCACTGTGCCACCCANACCCAGGTGCCCCTGTTGATTTTTCTAATCAAGCTTAATATTTGCTTATTCAACGAATTTTCCCTGACCATCTTCCTTGGGCTCATTCTCATTATTGTTTCATATGCTCTGAAGTTATTGACTGTGGTAGTAAAGTCCAAGTTGGGGAGGGATTCTACATGTCATCACTCCTTTTCAACTCCATGGATCCAATCATCCCATACCTTAATATAATATCAGGGATGTTCTGAGGTTCCTAAATACTAATGAAGTCCTTGCGAAGGACATGAAAAAAGTTCAGTCCATTCTGATATTCCAGGTCAGTTAGTGAAGTATTAAAACTAAAATGCCATTCAAAGTTGAAATTGTCTCTTCTCTTAGCTTAGCCTTGTCTCTGGCTGGGAGGCCTACAATAGGGGAGGGGACTTAGTCGGCTTCTCTCTGCCCTCAGTCACTTTCTCCCACATGGACAGAAACCTTCTGGCCCTCCATGGTCAAACCATGGGAAGAGTAGGTTAAGGAGAAGGACAGTTTAATATGGCTGGTACAGTTGTCATTTGACGTTGGGGCATGTAGCCCATGCACAATTGCTGGTTCTTTTTCTTTTAAAATCCACTTTGGGGAGTTTCTCAGAGACCCCCCTCTGCAGACCTTCAGACTGTATTTTTTTTTAGCTGTTCTTTTTATTTTCTTTTTTTTTAAATGATTTTTTATTATATTATGTTAGTCACCATACAGTACATCCCCGGATTCCGATGTAAAGTTCGATGCTCCATTAGTTGCGTATAACACCCAGTGTACCATGCAATACGTGCCCTCCTTACCACCCATCACCAGTCTATCCCATTCCCCCACTCCCCTCCCCTCTGAAGTCCTCAGCTTGTTTCTCATAGTCCATAGTCTCTCATGTTTCATTCCCCCTTCTGATTACCCCCCTTTTCTTTATCCCTTTCTTCCCCTACCGATCATCCTAGTTCTTATGTTCCATAGATGAGAGAAATCATATGATAATTGTCTTTCTCTGCTTGACTTATTTCACTTAGCATTATCTCCTCCAGTGCCGTCCATGTTGCAGCAAATGTTGAGAATTCGTTCTTTCTGATAGCTGAGTAATATTCCATTGTATATATGGACCACAGCTTCTTAATCCAGTCATCTGTTGAAGGGCATCTCGGCTCCTTCCATGATTTGGCTATTGTGGACAATGCAGCTATGAACATTGGGGTGCATATGGCCCTTCTCTTTACTACGTCTGTATCTTTGGGGTAAACACCCAGTAGTGCAATGGCTGGGTCATAGGGTAGTTCAATTTTTAACTTTTTAAGGGACCTCCACACTGTTTTCCAGAGTGGCTGTACCAACTTGCATTCCCACCAACAATGTAGGAGGGATCCCCTTTCTCCACATCCTCTCCAACAATTGTTGTTTCTTGCCTTGTCTATCTTTGCCATTCTAACTGGCGTAAGGTGGTATCTCAGTGTGGTTTTGATTTGAATTTCCCTGATGGCTAATGATTTTGAACATTTTTTCATGTGTCTGTTAGCCATTTGTATGTCTTCATTGGAAAAGTGTCTGTTCATATCTTCTGCCCATTTTATGATTTGTTTATTTGTTTCTCGTGTATTGAGTTTGAGAAGTTCTTTGTAGATCTTGGATACCAGTCCTTTATCTGTGGTGTCCTTTGCAAATATATTCTCCCATTCCGTGGGCTGTCTCTTAGTTTTTTTGACTGTTTCCTTGGCTGTGCAGAAGCTCTTTATCCTGATAAAGTCCCATAAGTTCATTTTATCTTTTATTTCTCTTGCCTTTGGAGATGTGTCGTGAAAAAGGTTGCTCTGGCCGATGTCATAGAAGTTGTTGCCTATGTTCTCCTCTAGAATTTTGATGGATTCCTGTCTCACATTGAGGTCTTTCATCCATTTGGAGTTTATTTTTGTGTATGGTGTGAGAGAGTGGTCAAGTTTCATTCTTTTGCATGTAGCTGTCCAATTTTCCCAGCACCATTTATTGAAGAGACTGTCTTTTTTCCACCGGATGTTTTTTCCTGCTTTATCAAAGATTAGTTGCCCAAAGAGCCGAGGGTCCATTTCTGGGTTCTCTATTCTGTTCCATTGGTCGATGTGTCTGTTTTTGTGCCAGTACCATGCTGTCTTTGTGATCACAGCTTTGTAGTACAGCTCGAAATCCGGCATTGTGATGCCCCCAGCTTTGTTTTTCCTTTTCAACAGTTCCTTGGAGATTCGGGGCCTTTTCTGGTTCCATACAAATTTAAGGACTATTTGTTCCAGTTCTTTGAAAAATGTCCTCGGTATTTTGATCGGGATAGCATTGAAAGTGTAGATTGCTCTGGGTAGTATGGACATTTTAACTATGTTAATTCTTCCAATCCATGAGCATGGAATATTTTTCCATCTTTTTATGTCTTCCTCAATATCTTTCAAAAGTGATCTATAGTTTCTAGCATATAGGTCCTTTACGTCTCTGGTTAAGTTAATTCCAAGGTAACGCATGGTTTTTGGTGTTATTGTAAATGGGATGGATTCCCTAATTTCTCTTTCTTCAGTCTCGTTATTCGTGTATAGAAATGCAACTGATTTCTGGGCATTGATTTTGTATCCTGCCACCTTACTGAATTGTTCTATAACTTCTAATAGTTTGGGAGTGGATTCCTTTGGGTTTTCCATATAGAGTATCATGTCATCTGCAAAGAGAGACAGTTTGACTTCTTCTTTGCCGATTTGGATACCTTTGATCCCTTTTTGTCTTCTGATTGCTGTTGCAAGGACTTCTAGTACTATGTTGAATAATAGTGGCGAGAGTGGGCATCCTTGTCGTGTTCCTGATCTTAAGGGAAAGGCTTCCAGCTTTTCCCCATTGAGAATAATGCTTGCAGTAGGCTTTTCATAGATGGCTTTTATGAGATTGAGAAATGTACCCTCTATTCCTACACTCTGAAGGGTTTTAATCAGGAAAGGATGCTGTATTTTGTCAAATGCTTTTTCTGCATCAATTGAGAGGATCATATGGTTCTTGAGTCTTTTCTTGTTGATATGATGTATCACATTGATTGATTTGCGAGTGTTGAACCATGCTTGCATCCCAGGTATGAATCCCACTTGGTCATGATGGATAATCCTTTTAATGTACTGTTGGATTCTATTAGCAAGGATCTTGTTGAGGATTTTGGCATCCATATTCATTAGAGAAATCGGTCTGTAATTCTCCTTTTTGAGGGGGTCTTTGCCTGGTTTGGGGATCAAGGTAATATTAGCCTCATAGAATGAGTTTGGTAGCTTTCCTTCTGTTTCTATTTTTTGAAATAGCTTTAGGAGAATAGGTATTATTTCTTCTTTGAATGTTTGGTAGAATTCCCCAGGAAAACCGTCTGGGCCTGGAGTTTTATTATTTGGAAGGTTGTTTATCACTGACTCAATTTCTTCATAGTTAATTGGCCTATTTAAGAAATCTATTTCTTCCTGTTTCAGTCTTGGTAGTTTATAGGTTTCCAGGAAGGCCTCCATCTCTTCCAGATTGTTTAGTTTTTTGGCATATAGCTGTTGATAAAAGTTTCTAATAATCCTTGCAATTTCAATGGTGCTGGTCGTGACCTCTCCCTTTTCAGTCATAATTTTAATAATCTCAGTCCTTTCTCTTTGTTTTTGGACAAGTTTTGCCAGTGGTCTATCAATTTTATGGATTCTCTCAAAGAACCAGCTTCTAGTCCTGTTGATCTGCTCTACTGTGGTTCTGGTCTCTAATTCATTGATTTCTGCTCTAATCTTGGTCAACTCCTTCCTTGTCAGTGGGTTAGGCCTGTCCCTCTGTTGCTGTTCCAGTTTCTTGAGGTGAGAATATAGAAACTGCATTTTAGATTTTTCTATTCTTTTGAGTGAGGCTTGGATGGCTATGTATTTCCCCCTTAGGACTGCCTTTGCAGTATCCCATAGGTTTTGGACCGTTGTGTATTCATTCTCGTTGGTCTCCATAAATTGTTTAATTTGTTTTTTGATTTCCTGGTTTATCGAGTCATTCTTGAGCAGGATGGTTCTTAGCCTCCAAGTGTTTGAGTTTCTTCCAGGTTTTTCCTTGTGGTTGAGTTCCAATTTCAGAGCGTTGTGGTCTGAGAATATGCAGGGGATAATTTCAATCTTTTGGTATTGGCTGAGACCTGTTTTGTGTCCCAGAGCATGATCTATTCTTGAGAATGTTCCATGGGCATTTGAATAGAATGAGTATTCTTTGGTTCTGGGGTGTAGTGTTCTATATATATCTATGAGGTCCAACTCGTCGAGTATGGCATTCAAAGCCTTTGATTCTTTGCTTAGTTTTTGCCAGGGTGTTCTGTCTATTTCTGATAGTGGGGTGTTGAGGTCCCCTACTATTACTGTGTTCTTATCTATATGTCTCTTTATTTTGGTTAAGAGTTGGCTTGTGTATCTTGCTGCTCCCCTGTTGGGGGCATATATATTAATAATTGTCATATCCACTTGTTGAATACTTCCTTTAAGAATAATATAGTGCCCTTCTGTATCTCTCTCTATGGCCTCTAGTTTAAAATCCAGTCTATCTGATATGAGAATTGCTACTCCAGCTTTCTTTTGAGGTCCATTTGCGTGGAAGATGGTACTCCATCCCCTTACTCTAAGTCTGAATGCATCTTTGGGTTCAAAATGAGTCTCTTGTAGACAGCAAATGGATGGGTCATGTCTTTTTATCCAATCTGCAACCCTGTGGCGTTTTATGGGAGAGTTTAAGCCATTTAGATTGATAGAGATTATTGACAGATATGATTTTAATGATGCCATTTCTCTTTAAAGTCTTTGTATCGGTTGTGACTTGCTGCTCTGTATCACTCTTGGGGCCTTTTTACCTTTATAGAGCCCCCCTTAATATCTCCTGTAGGGCTGGTTTCGTGGTTACGAAATTGGTTAATGATTGGCGATTTTGGAACGTCTTTATTTCTCCATCAATTCTGAATGACAGCTTTGCTGGATAAAGGATCCTTGGCTGCATGTTTTTCTCTGAAAGAGCTTTAAAAATGCCCCCCCAAGCCTTTCTCTCATTCCAGGTCTCTGTAGACAGGTCTGACGTAATCCTGATACCTTTGCCTTGGTACGTGAGAAATTTCTTTGCCCTGGCCGCTTTCAATACTGTATCCTTGGATCTAATATTTGCGAATTGCACTATGACATGCCGTGGCGTAGGTTTGTCCTGGTTGAGCTTGGATGGGGTCCTCTCTGCCTCTTGGACACGAATGCTTGTTTCCCTTGCTAGATTAGGGAAGTTTTCAGCTACAATTTGTTCAAATATCTCTTCTAGACCTCTGTTTTTCTCCACCCCTTCAGGGATGCCGATGATTCTGACATTNTATCCTAGCCTCTGTCTCAGAGCTGAGAGATCGTAGTTCTCTCTCCACATATGTTCTGGCCACTTTAACTCTGTTTCAATTGGTGCTGCTAAAAACCCTGCAGCGACCCGGGATGTGTTCCCCACAGCCTGTGTGCCAGCCCTCACTTCCAGGGCCAGTAAGTCTCTGTCCTTTGTGCTTCTAACACTGCCCGCTGCCCCCGGTTCCCATGCGCGCTCCCGAGCTCCCTGTTTCAGTATGGTTTGCCTGTGCTCTGGAGCGCCAGTTTTCTGTCTGGTTGCGCTTGCACTCCTGAGGTCTCGGTTTCACTCTAGTTCGAGTGTGCGGTCGGGAGCTCCTGTTTTCAGTTTGGACACGGGCGTTCCCAGGCTCACTGTCTCAGTCTGCTCTCTTGCGGGTGCTGGTCTGAGAGTCCAGCCCACTCTCCAGCACAAGGGGCTATTGCTTCCCGGTGCCTGAGCACAGAGGCCAGACTGTATTTCTTTTAACAAGTGAAATCAGGGGCACCTGGGTGGCTCAGTCATTAAGCGTCTGCCTTCGGCTCAGGGCATGATCCTGGAGTTCTGGGATCGAGCCTCACATCAGGCTCCTCCACTGGGAGCCTGCTTCTTCCTCTCCCACTCCCCCTGCCTGTGTTCCCTCTCTCTCTGGCTGTCTCTGTCAAATAAATAAATACAATCTTTAAAAAAAAAACAAGTGAAATCAATGTCTCTCCTTTAGCTGTGTGCTTACCACCCCCCTCTCCGTCCCTGTTTCCTGGTGGGGAGATTTCTCTCTGTTTGGGTCATATTGCTCTCAGGTTGTTCAGGAGTTCTCTCTCTCTCTTTTCTCTTTTACCAGGATTCCAAGTCAGCTCTGGTTGTGAGGGAGACATTTAGCTCCCAGGTAACAAGAACAGCTAAGTCTCTCTCAGTTCAACTTGGGGTCTCTCTGCTTCATGTTTCAGAGTCATCTGGCTGACCCATTTTATTGTCAGACTTTTCAAGTGTGAGTCAAATATTCTTTCACAGATTTCTCAAATGCCAGGGGGCATATGGCAAGCTCCCTTAGTAAACCCCTTCTTCACTGGCAAGCTCCCTCCTCACACAGTGGGTAGGACTTGGGGAAAGCCTGTAAGCCTGCAACATCTCTCCCCAGAGATGTCTCTCTCCTAGTTTTCCAAACTCTGATTAATCTCAAAGCATTTATATATCTTTGTGGGGAGTAAGACCCTGACAGTCTCAAGATAGGTTTTTAGACCCACTTTCTGCAAATCCTGCACAGGAGTCTAACATCTCAATTTGGAATATGGAGGTTCTGATAAAACTAAACTCAGATGACAGGGTAAGTTACATTTCAATCCTGTATCATTCCCTGCAACAGGACCTTAGTACATGCTTTCCTGGGGATGGCAGGAAGACAGATGACATACTGTACAGGAGGGGTTGAAGAGGTCACTGGAGAGCTGTAAAAGGAGGACAACCCTCAGGTTACTGTGAAAATTATGTCAAAGATTTCATCTCTGTGGTGGTCATAGCTTGCTTCTGTAAGAATTCTTGTCGTAATAAATTTCAGTGTTACATTTGTTTCTTGTGATAAGATGAAGAGAGTGCTCAGGTGATGTGTCCTTTTGAGAGTCACACTTCCAGTATAACCAACACAAAACTAAGAAGATAATTTGTTTCAGGGACCCCATCCCTCCCACTTTTAGTTCTGCTTCTTCCTGTCCAGCCTGGTGTCTTCAGGCTGCACATGAGGACTACATGTTTGGCGCATTATCTGGCTTTTGGTGTGTGAGAATAATGGCTTCCTAGGTTTGTGCCTCATTCCCCTAGGCTGTTTCCTTCTGAATCACTGTCAAAATACCGATTGAATTGATTTGTGCTGTTGGCATAACNTGCCTCATTCCTCTAGGCTGTTTCCTTCTGAATCACTGTCAAAATACCGATTGAATTGATTTGTGCTGTTGGCATAATAAGTCACTTCTTCCAGGTAAGTTATTTCCATTTTAACACCTGAACTTCCAAGACCTTATTCTCAATTTTTTTTGTTTCTTATCCTTTTTGCTTATTGCCTGCCTGCCTCCCTCCCTCCTTCTTACTTTTTTCTCTCCTTCCTTCCTTCTTCCCTTCTTTCCTTTCCTCTCCTCTTCTCTCCTCTCCTCTCCTCTCCTCCCTCCCTCTCTTCCTTCCTTCCTTCCTTCCTTCCTTCCTTCCTTCCTTCCTTCTCTCTCTCTCTCTCTCTCTCTCTAGTCTTTGAATACCTCAGCNCTTCCTTCCTTCCTTCCTTCCTTCCTTCCTTCCTTCCTTCCTTCTCTCTCTCTCTCTCTCTCTCTCTCTCTCTAGTCTTTGAATACCTCTCAGCTGGTGCTAGGCATTGCAATAAGCCTTGGGAATGCACACCGCACCCCTGCCCTCTTGGAAGTTGTGTGGAACATGAGCTGCTACTAAAAACATAACACAAATCATTTTCTCTAATGTGGAAACATAATATATTTAATTTTTTAGTCCATAAACAATACCCCTCATTAATTAATTGTGCTATTGCTTGTTCATTTGACAGGAAATATAAAATCTATTCACCATATTTGTCTCAATATTCTAATGGTAGAACATGTCATTTCTATAAAGATGGAGAGAGATTTTGACTAGGGCCCCAGGTGAAATACTCACAAGAAAAACGTGGAATTGATAGGTTTTTTGACAGCTAGAAAATTTTGCATCTGAATTAGTGATAAAAAAATATTCAAAGAAAAAAACCAAGGTGATTATTAACCCTAAAGAAAGGAAAATTTTGTGGAAGACAGGAAACACCATCATAGTACCCTATGTTTTTCCTATGAACAAATTTTATACAGTCATAATAAAGTTAACCCTGAATATTGATAAACTTATATTTTAACATAGCTGTATTAAAAGGGTGAGGATATGAAGAATTAAGTGTGGAAATTCTAATTCAATGTGTGAATTTAATAATTTTTAAAACTAAAAAATCGACAAGTAGCAGGGCACCTGGGTGTTTCAGTTTGTTAAGCATCTGCCTTTGGCTCAGGTCAGGACCTCAAGGTCTTGGGATCAAGCCCAGCATCCAGCTCCCTGCTCAGCAAAGAGTCTGCTTCTCCCTCTCTTTCTGTCCCTACCCCCTACTTGTGCTCACTCTCTTNTAAAAAATCAACAAGTAGCAGGGCACCTGGGTGTTTCAGTTTGTTAAGCATCTGCCTTTGGCTCAGGTCAGGACCTCAAGGTCTTGGGATCAAGCCCAGCATCCAGCTCCCTGCTCAGCAAAGAGTCTGCTTCTCCCTCTCTTTCTGTCCCTGCCCCCTACTTGTGCTCACTCTCNCTCTCTTTGTCTCTTTCTATATCAAATAAATAAAATCTTTTAAAAAAATAAACAAATAGCAATGTAAGCATATAATTTAAAAAATACAGACATGTATAACTATAGGACAAATAAAAGATTTGAAAGTGGTGTAGGAATTGATATTTCTTCATTAAAATCTTTGAAGTTTTAGGGGATAAAGAGATCTTGGATAGCATATGAAATATTTAATGAATACTTAAAATTAAGAGCAAGGATTAGATGCTCAATATGCCACAGTTAATAAGTGACAAAACCTGGATTGAGACACAGAGAAAGGTTGAGAGAACTAGAGCAGAGTAAAAATCAGTCAGTAACATTGGGCTAGAAGGGGAACTCCTTCAACTTGATGAAGAACATTTCTGAAAAAGCTATAGCTAAGGTTCACTTCAGAATGGCAGCATGAGAAGTTCCAGGGCCCAGTTCCCCAAAGAACAGCATAAATGGTGAACATTATATGTTAAAAAACATGATTTAAAAATCTCTAGGAAGTGGGGGCGGCTGTGCTAGTGCTCTGGCAGGGTCAGGACACGGAGGTGGTGCTGCCACTCTACCACATGGCAGGGGCGACTGGGCTGCAGGGCAGTGAATAGGACTGGCTCTGGGTCCCGCGCGGGCCTGGGGCTCCTCTGGATGAGCTGGTAAGCATGTACCCCAAGTACAAGGAGGAGGAAGAGCACAGCTACTACAGCTGCAAGTGCCTTGGCGTGCTCAAGAACGTGATTGCAGTCAGTGTGAGCAGCATGCTCACCTCTGGCTTTCTACCTGGGCCCCCTGAGCCAGCACTATGACGAGACCTACCATAAGATGAAATATGGTAACATGGGCTGCCTGACATTGACAGCAAGATGCTAATGGGCATTAACATGGTGCCCATTGCTGCTTTGCTCTACAGACCTGTGCTCATCAGTGGCCATGAAAAGCTTGTGGTTTGGGCTCTCTGCCCACATTAAGCTGTGAAAACTGAAGTGTGTGAGCACAGGGCTCACTTGAGACCACCAGAAAGTCTATAGCAAATGAAACATTCATTCAAGAAAATATATTAAAATTTGGTAGTAATAGTGAGAATCTACAGCATTTGAATCATAACCTACTCTCTGCCTGTGTCTTCCCAGCTCAGAGTGTCTAAAGGTCCACTCTATTCAGATGGAGCCAAGAACATAAAACTCCCTTCCCACATCCCCTCTACCTCCTAATAGTTGACTGTGTTACCTCCCAAGAGGGCCAAGCCTACAATTTTTCTCAACTCCTCCCAGCTATGTGTTGTGGAAGTTAAATTCTGGCTGAGTGTGGTCAAGAGCCTGGGATCCCTTCTACCCAGTCCACACTCATAAGGTGGAGACTCTACCTTAGGCATGGCACAACAAAAATACCAGGACCTGATCACTCTTGTGCCCAGCTCATTTGTAAGGCTGTTGTTCCAGACCAGAAGGGGCAAGCTGAGATCAGAGGCTGCTTGCTGTACCTACCCAGTGATACCCAGGGGTACCACATGGAGAGACGTGGGTCACTACACTACTCCCATGTCTGAGAGTTGAGTCTTAGAGATTTTACCTAAAAGGGAAGAATGGCCTTAAGAACAGAGACCTACAAAGTGTCCCTCAAAGAAAGTGACTTTATTAGCAAAAGATTTAAGAGGAGATTGGTGGAACCATTGGTGAAACATCCAGCTGGTTTGCCTGGGAAAATGCAGGATAGGAGAAAATAGGGAGGAGTTTGCCTCAAATTAGAAGGAGTCTCAAACGTTATCCTCAAAAACCATGCTTCAGAGCAGCCCAAATTTAATTATGAATGTTGAAAAATTTATTCCACAAGGCATCGAAAAGAGAGAGCAGCGGTAGGGGGTGGGGAGGGAGTGCTCATGCTATTGCCTGGACAGAATGGGGCCTAACAGCTGGGTATGAACAAAGTGAGAGATAAGAGGACCTCTGATAAAAGTATGGTCATCCCACGTGACTGTGTGCATGCTGCATCCTCTGGAGGGCAGCGTCAGAAGCTTTACACTGCAGAGGAAATGGACTTCACACGCAAACACACACACACACACACATACACAAACACACAATATCCACCCAGTCACTAACAGGTAAAGATATAACAAGTCCAAAGGATGAATGAGTATCCAGAGTTATACAATATATTATCTTCAATGCCCAGTTCTCAACAACAGCAACAAAGTCATGAGATAGGCAAAAAAGTATAACCCTTACAACAGAAAATCAGCAGACAACACAAACTGCCTGTGGAGCAATCATATATTGGATTTAACAGAAAATACTTAAAAATAATCATGATAAATGTGTTCACATAACTAAAGGAAACAAGGATTAAATAAGTAAAGGAAGGTATGAATACCATGTTATGAAATAGAGACTATCAATGAAGAGAAAGTATGCAGAAACAAACGAAATTCTGTAATTGAAAATTACAACTGAAATTAAAAAATCACTGCAGAAGCTCAACTGTACATTTAAACTGACAGAAGGAAGATCAGTGAATTTCAAGTTATATCAACAGAGAATATGCAGTCCAAAGGATGAAGAAAAAAAAAAGAATAAGAAATGCACAGATCCTCAGAAAAATAAAGACAGCACTAAGTGCATTAGCATGTGCATATGGGAGTACCAGGAAAACACCTTTCGGATAAAAGACTTGTATAAAAAAGATCCAATTCTTTGTTGCTAAAAAATGAACAAAGAGCACACAAACAATCCAATAAAAATTGGGCAAAAGGTCTGAACAACCATTTTACCAAAGGAGAAGTACAGATGGTAAATAAGCATATGAAAAACGCTCCACATTATTTGCAATAGAGAATTGCAAATTAAAACAATAATGACATAGGTAAAAGAATGGCTAAAATTAAAAAAAAAATACCTGTTGCTGGCAGGAATATGATAGGAACACAGGCACATACCCTCACTCTGGCAGCTGTCGGGGCCTAGAAGCAATGACATTGCAGAAACAACACACCTATGGCCCAGATCTTGGTTCTTAATACCATTTTCAAGTCAAAGGAATTAGATCTACTTGCAGAAATAGCAGTTTCAGTGACTAGGGCAAGAAATAAATATGCAAGATGAGCCTGGAGCATCTTGTAATGCCAGAAAGTTAAAAAAAATAATAGTGAAACAACAAACAAACACAACCCCACCCTGCATACAATGATGGATGTATGTCAAAGGGACACAGGAGCCAATGGAAACAGCTCCCAGTGGCCAAAGCCAGAATGATTTGAGCAGCAAAATTAATAAAGTAGTGTTTAATTATATCAAAGTATAGAATAAATATCTGTGATTCTCTACCAATGTAAATAGAGGACGAATATATAAAAAGTGAGGTGAATGGAGAAATCTTCCATGCAGAAGAATTCCAATTTTTATAGATACTTTGCCCCAGGGAGATGGCCCATTTCTTTCCTCTCTGTAAATGTGGGCTGTGGGTAGTGACTTCCTTAGGAGAACACAGTAAGAAAAGGTGGAGACAGAGCAACTACACTATGGAGAAACCTGGCCAACACTATGTCAGCCACATGGTCAAGGTCAACATCAAGAGTTACAATTTATGAGGACAGTATTTGCCACTCATAGGATGTGATGAAAATGGTGATTTACCTTGGCGGCCTTTCTCCTCAAAAGCTATCCCTCCAGTCTAATGATGAAAAAAACATCAGAAGAATCCCAATTGAGGACATTCCACAAAATACCTGATTGACACTCCTCAAAACTTACCAAGGACATCAAAAACAAGGACTGTCTGAAAAACTATCACAGACAGCAGATGACTGAAGGGATATGACAACTAAATATAAACTGATAGGCTGAACATGGATCTGGATGGAAGGACATTAGGTTAAACTATGGAAATCTGAGTCAAGTATGAATTTCACTTCATCGTCATGTATTAGTATTGGCTCCTTATTTATAACAAAGCTACCCTACCAATGTAGGATATTAATGACATGGGAAAATGGGTGTGCCATATATGGGAATTCTCAATACTATCTTTATTATTTTCTATAAATCCAAAACTGTTTGAAAAATTTTTAGAATATTTACTGAGAACTCTTTGAGATAAAGTTCTTGTTTCTCAGAATGAAGCCAGAAAACACTTGGGAAAAGCAATCACCAGTTTTCTGCTTCCAATGATATTAATTGATTCAAATACTTATTGTCATCGGATGCTAAAACTGTTGATGAAAAATTATTAGGGAACAAGAAATTCACATGGAGTCAATGTACCACCCTAGAGATTAGATTTTAATAACAAGGAAACAAGTTATCTTTATAGTAGGAAGAGCTGATGGAACCACTTTAATGAAGTGATCAGCGAACAGCATCATTTAACAAGACAAACTAGTGTGATAGGCCTCATGATGGGTAAAGAAGAACAAGCACACCCTTGATTGCTGAATTATTTAATTTCAATCTTCTCACGAGGAAACATCAGAAAAATAGAGATGGTGGGGTATTTTACATGATGTCTGACACAAATATTTAAAAACTTTAAATGTCATGAAGGAAAAAAAGCAAGAAGTGTCTTCTAGATTACAGGAGACTAAAGAATGATAATAAAGTAAATAGTGGCCTTTAATTGAATTCTTGGTGAAAAAATAAATTGCTAAGAAGGACAATTTGGGGAAAATTGGGAAAATTTTTAATGTGAACATCATGTTAGGTAATGTGAAAGTTCCTGGGGATAATAATGATATGACAGGAATGTCTGGGTGGCTCAGTCATTAAGTGTCTGCCTTCAGCTCAGATCATGATCCTGCCATCCAGAGATCAAGCCTCAGGCACCTAGGGCTCCCTGCTCAGCGGGGAGCCTGCATTTCCCTCTCCCTCTCTCTCTCCTCCACCCAATCCTGCACTCTCTCTGTCACTCTCAAATAAATAATTACAACCTTTAAAACATGATATGACAATGTCGGAAATGTCTTTGTTCTTTTGAGATATATGTTGATGAATTTATGGGTAAACTGTCATAATTTCAAATGTATGTACATACACATGTACATATATGTATTAAATATGTATATATACACATTTGCAGATTATTGGGCAAATGTGGTGAAATTTAACTATTAATAATCTTGATTTTTAAAAATTCATGGGTATTCTCTCAACATTTCTGTAGGCTTGAATTTTTCAAAATAAATCTGGACAAAAATGTCATTGGTTCACATTTTTCAACTCTCTTTCCTATATTTCTGCCCACTTTACAGCTTAGATTCTTGAAAGTTTTCCTCTCTTGCTGCATTCATTTCTCTATGTTGTGTATAATATGACTTAGTGGTTAAGAACATGCATTTTGGATTTGATCCAAGTGTTCCGCCTTAAAATTCTGTGGACAAATTATAAAACCTGTTTGTCCCCATTTTTTCAGTGGCATTATAGAAAATTAAAATATAAAGGGTAAAAAAGGCGATAGATATGCTGAGTAGTTAAGTGGATACTGAGGAAAAGTTTTCGAAAGCTAAAAAGGTGTGTGAGAATTAATTTAAAAAAGAGCAGAAAATGAAAGATGAGGCAAGAGACATGAATGTATCAGTTAATATTTATTCAGTTGCAATGAAAGCATTTTTTTCCTAACAAGTTTAACAGTCAGACGATCTATTGGATTTTAAAACGAGAAGGGATGATTAATTCCAGGGACACTGGGTCTGTTTCTCTGCGATTCCCTCAGCTATGACCTCCTCTGTGTGTTGACTTCATCTCCAGGATGGTTTCTCCTTTGATGGCAAAATGTTTGTAGACTGTGCCAGACTTCCTATCCACACAGCATGACATTCAGAGGAAGAAAGACTACCTTTTTTGTGGCTCTCTTTTAAAATAAAGGAAATATATATCCCAGAAACTTCCATAGATTTACCTCTTTTGTCTCATTGGCCCAAATAAGTCACAGACTCTTCCCTTAACAGACCTGTAGGCTTCAGTGTTACAAAGGTTTGGAAGTGGGTGGTGCAGAAATACATAAACAGAATATGTGGTACCCCGGGAAAAGGGAAAGCGATCAACGCATGTGAATCGGACAACTAAAAATATCCCCTAAAATAGAGAGTTGTACAAAGGAACTGCATTCATCTAATCCGGTATCTGGACTCCTTTACACTCTTAAAAAAAGTGTTATATGCAACTAATGAATCATCGAACCTTGCATCAGAAACCAGGGATGTACTGTATGGTGACTAACATAATGGTAATAAAAAAAATTAAAAAAAAATAAGAAGGTCACTGTGAAAAAAAAAAGTGTTTAGGACCCTGTAGAGCTTTGTGTGTGTGGGTGATATCTAACAGTATTTGCAATATTAGAAATTAAAACCAAGAAATTAAAAATATTCTTGATTTGTTTAAAAATAGCAAACGTTTATATATTAAGTTGATTACATAAAATATATTAAAGGAAATGGCTAGTGAATGGCCAAATGTGTCAAATACGTTTTTCGGTATTTATCAAGGATAAATTTTTAAGTATTAGTGATAGGAAATCGGTTATAACTAGGTTGTTACTCACAGGAAGAAGATAGGCCTTCATTTTATTATCCAGTAGTTACAGTTTACTGTTTTTTCTTTAAAATGTTGCTTATTTCTGTGCACTCCTCTCTTGTTATCCTCCAGTGTCAGCTCTCATCGTCTAACATAGGAATTCTTGAGGTTAGCCTCATTGCTTCCAGCTTCATTCCTATCAATTGCCAGATTAGTTTTCTGAAAAATGCAATCATATTACCTGGTTCTAGGAAGAATTCGGTGTCTGATGTCTCTGGTATAAATTCAGATTCCTTAGGGTGACATTTAAGATTCTCAGTAACTTGAACCCCTTTCACTCTTATTTCCCATATTTGGCAACAGCTCTTGACAACAGTTTTGTGGGCTTTCTTACTCTGTCCATGGTTCACCTCCTTCACCTCAGTTCCCAGTGTCACACTTATTTCCATACACACTGACTCTGGTCATACTCATTCCTTTTTTCCTCTGAACATCAATTTTAAAAATCATTTTTAAGGCAGAACTTACTTCTGAAGCTTCGTAAGGACTAAATACCCCAGGTGACAAGGCTCTCCATTTTCTGAACTCCCAAGTAGTATTAATACAAATACTAGCTCAATCTGAATCACCTGGATGAACCTGAGCAAGCTTCTCAACGTTTCAAAGTATGAGTTCTTTACTGTGAAAATGCGTGAAAAATCATGTCTGCCCATTTGGTAGGTAATATATATGAAATGTCGAGCTTTTTGCCTTGCAGATAACATGTTCTCAGTAAACTATTTTTTTCTTTCATATTTGCATATGTAAGTGATCAATAAATATTTGTTGTTTAGGTATTTAGAATTTTCATTATTTTGTGCCTCATTTATGCTTTAAAGCATCTCCAACTTTTTGTTAATGCTGTGAATATATCAGTAATTTACACTGGAGTCAGTACAGGTTGGTGGAATTCCTAGTAACAAACAAGATAAGTAATATCAGAGAGAAAAACCCCCTCACTTAGTTTAATGTATTCAGGTTTGCACTTCATTTTTGATGGACACCTAATCAAACT
>NC_048218.1:43782226-43797231 GCF_002007445.2 Ailuropoda melanoleuca | reverse complement strand
ACACACACACACACACACATACACAAACACACAATATCCACCCAGTCACTAACAGGTAAAGATATAACAAGTCCAAAGGATGAATGAGTATCCAGAGTTATACAATATATTATCTTCAATGCCCAGTTCTCAACAACAGCAACAAAGTCATGAGATAGGCAAAAAAGTATAACCCTTACAACAGAAAATCAGCAGACAACACAAACTGCCTGTGGAGCAATCATATATTGGATTTAACAGAAAATACTTAAAAATAATCATGATAAATGTGTTCACAGAACTAAAGGAAACAAGGATTAAATAAGTAAAGGAAGGTATGAATACCATGTTATGAAATAGAGACTATCAATGAAGAGAAAGTATGCAGAAACAAACGAAATTCTGTAATTGAAAATTACAACTGAAATTAAAAAATCACTGCAGAAGCTCAACTGTACATTTAAACTGACAGAAGGAAGATCAGTGAATTTCAAGTTATATCAACAGAGAATATGCAGTCCAAAGGATGAAGAAAAAAAAAAGAATAAGAAATGCACAGATCCTCAGAAAAATAAAGACAGCACTAAGTGCATTAGCATGTGCATATGGGAGTACCAGGAAAACACCTTTCGGATAAAAGACTTGTATAAAAAAGATCCAAATTGTTTGTTGCTAAAAAATGAACAAAGAGCACACAAACAATCCAATAAAAATTGGGCAAAAGGTCTGAACAACCATTTTACCAAAGGAGAAATACAGATGGTAAATAAGCATATGAAAAATGCTCCACATTATTTGCAATAGAGAATTGCAAATTAAAACAATAATGACATAGGTAAAAGAATGGCTAAAATTAAAAAAAAATACCTGTTGCTGGCAGGAATATGATAGGAACACAGGCACCTACCCTCACTCTGGCAGCTGTCGGGGCCTAGAAGCAATGACATTGCAGAAACAACACACCTATGGCCCAGATNATACCTGTTGCTGGCAGGAATATGATAGGAACACAGGCACATACCCTCACTCTGGCAGCTGTCGGGGCCTAGAAGCAATGACATTGCAGAAACAACACACCTATGGCCCAGATCTTGGTTCTTAATACCATTTTCAAGTCAAAGGAATTAGATCTACTTGCAGAAATAGCAGTTTCAGTGACTAGGGCAAGAAATAAATATGCAAGATGAGCCTGGAGCATCTTGTAATGCCAGAAAGTTAAAAAAAATAATAGTGAAACAACAAACAAACACAACCCCACCCTGCATACAATGATGGATGTATGTCAAAGGGACACAGGAGCCAATGGAAACAGCTCCCAGTGGCCAAAGCCAGAATGATTTGAGCAGCAAAATTAATAAAGTAGTGTTTAATTATATCAAAGTATAGAATAAATATCTGTGATTCTCTACCAATGTAAATAGAGGACGAATATATAAAAAGTGAGGTGAATGGAGAAATCTTCCATGCAGAAGAATTCCAATTTTTATAGATACTTTGCCCCAGGGAGATGGCCCATTTCTTTCCTCTCTGTAAATGTGGGCTGTGGGTAGTGACTTCCTTAGGAGAACACAGTAAGAAAAGGTGGAGACAGAGCAACTACACTATGGAGAAACCTGGCCAACACTATGTCAGCCACATGGTCAAGGTCAACATCAAGAGTTACAATTTATGAGGACAGTATTTGCCACTCATAGGATGTGATGAAAATGGTGATTTACCTTGGCGGCCTTTCTCCTCAAAAGCTATCCCTCCAGTCTAATGATGAAAAAAACATCAGAAGAATCCCAATTGAGGACATTCCACAAAATACCTGATTGACACTCCTCAAAACTTACCAAGGACATCAAAAACAAGGACTGTCTGAAAAACTATCACAGACAGCAGATGACTGAAGGGATATGACAACTAAATATAAACTGATAGGCTGAACATGGATCTGGATGGAAGGACATTAGGTTAAACTCTGGAAATCTGAGTCAAGTATGAATTTCACTTCATCGTCATGTATCAGTATTGGCTCCTTATTTATAACAAAGCTACCCTACCAATGTAGGATATTAATGACATGGGAAAATGGGTGTGCCATATATGGGAATTCTCAATACTATCTTTATTATTTTCTATAAATCCAAAACTGTTTGAAAAATTTTTAGAATATTTACTGAGAACTCTTTGAGATAAAGTTCTTGTTTCTCAGAATGAAGCCAGAAAACACTTGGGAAAAGCAATCACCAGTTTTCTGCTTCCAATGATATTAATTGATTCAAATACTTATTGTCATCGGATGCTAAAACTGTTGATGAAAAATTATTAGGGAACAAGAAATTCACATGGAGTCAATGTACCACCCTAGAGATTAGATTTTAATAACAAGGAAACAAGTTATCTTTATAGTAGGAAGAGCTGATGGAACCACTTTAATGAAGTGATCAGCGAACAGCATCATTTAACAAGACAAACTAGTGTGATAGGCCTCATGATGGGTAAAGAAGAACAAGCACACCCTTGATTGCTGAATTATTTAATTTCAATCTTCTCACGAGGAAACATCAGAAAAATAGAGATGGTGGGGTATTTTACATGATGTCTGACACAAATATTTAAAAACTTTAAATGTCATGAAGGAAAAAAAGCAAGAAGTGTCTTCTAGATTACAGGAGACTAAAGAATGATAATAAAGTAAATAGTGGCCTTTAATTGAATTCTTGGTGAAAAAATAAATTGCTAAGAAGGACAATTTGGGGAAAATTGGGAAAATTTTTAATGTGAACATCATGTTAGGTAATGTGAAAGTTCCTGGGGATAATAATGATATGACAGGAATGTCTGGGTGGCTCAGTCATTAAGTGTCTGCCTTCAGCTCAGATCATGATCCTGCCATCCAGAGATCAAGCCTCAGGCACCTAGGGCTCCCTGCTCAGCGGNTCCAGAGATCAAGCCTCAGGCACCTAGGGCTCCCTGCTCAGCGGGGAGCCTGCATTTCCCTCTCCCTCTCTCTCTCCTCCACCCAATCCTGCACTCTCTCTGTCACTCTCAAATAAATAATTACAACCTTTAAAACATGATATGACAATGTCGGAAATGTCTTTGTTCTTTTGAGATATATGTTGATGAATTTATGGGTAAACTGTCATAATTTCAAATGTATGTACATACACATGTACATATATGTATTAAATATGTATATATACACATTTGCAGATTATTGGGCAAATGTGGTGAAATTTAACTATTAATAATCTTGATTTTTAAAAATTCATGGGTATTCTCTCAACATTTCTGTAGGCTTGAATTTTTCAAAATAAATCTGGACAAAAATGTCATTGGTTCACATTTTTCAACTCTCTTTCCTATATTTCTGCCCACTTTACAGCTTAGATTCTTGAAAGTTTTCCTCTCTTGCTGCATTCATTTCTCTATGTTGTGTATAATATGACTTAGTGGTTAAGAACATGCATTTTGGATTTGATCCAAGTGTTCCGCCTTAAAATTCTGTGGACAAATTATAAAACCTGTTTGTCCCCATTTTTTCAGTGGCATTATAGAAAATTAAAATATAAAAATAAGGGTAAAAAAGGCAATAGATATGCTGAGACTACTCATACTGAGTATGAGTACTGGATACTGAGGAAAAGTTTTCGAAAGCTAAAAAGGTGTGTGAGAATTAATTTAAAAAAGAGCAGAAAATGAAAGATGAGGCAAGAGACATGAATGTATCAGTTAATATTTATTCAGTTGCAATGAAAGCATTTTTTTCCTAACAAGTTTAACAGTCAGACGATCTATTGGATTTTAAAACGAGAAGGGATGATTAATTCCAGGGACACTGGGTCTGTTTCTCTGCGATTCCCTCAGCTATGACCTCCTCTGTGTGTTGACTTCATCTCCAGGATGGTTTCTCTTTTGATGGCAAAATGGTTGTAGANCTTTGATGGCAAAATGTTTGTAGACTGTGCCAGACTTCCTATCCACACAGCATGACATTCAGAGGAAGAAAGACTACCTTTTTTGTGGCTCTCTTTTAAAATAAAGGAAATATATATCCCAGAAACTTCCATAGATTTACCTCTTTTGTCTCATTGGCCCAAATAAGTCACAGACTCTTCCCTTAACAGACCTGTAGGCTTCAGTGTTACAAAGGTTTGGAAGTGGGTGGTGCAGAAATACATAAACAGAATATGTGGTACCCCGGGAAAAGGGAAAGCGATCAACGCATGTGAATCGGACAACTAAAAATATCCCCTAAAATAGAGAGTTGTACAAAGGAACTGCATTCATCTAATCCGGTATCTGGACTCCTTTACACTCTTAAAAAAAGTGTTATATGCAACTAATGAATCATCGAACCTTGCATCAGAAACCAGGGATGTACTGTATGGTGACTAACATAATGTAATAAAAAAAATTAAAAAAAATAAGAAGGTCACTGTGAAAAAAAAAGTGTTTAGGACCCTGTAGAGCTTTGTGTGTGTGGGTGATATCTAACAGTATTTGCAATATTAGAAATTAAAACCAAGAAATTAAAAATATTCTTGATTTGTTTAAAAATAGCAAACGTTTATATATTAAGTTAATTACATAAAATATATTAAAGGAAATGGCTAGTGAATGGCCAAATGTGTCAAATACGTTTTTCGGTATTTATCAAGGATAAATTTTTAAGTATTAGTGATAGGAAATCGGTTATAACTAGGTTGTTACTCACAGGAAGAAGATAGGCCTTCATTTTATTATCCAGTAGTTACAGTTTACTGTTTTTTCTTTAAAATGTTGCTTATTTCTGTGCACTCCTCTCTTGTTATCCTCCAGTGTCAGCTCTCATCATCTAACATAGGAATTCTTGAGGTTAGCCTCATTGCTTCCAGCTTCATTACTATCAATTGCCAGATTAGTTTTCTGAAAAATGCAATCATATTACCTGGTTCTAGGAAGAATTCGGTGTCTGATGTCTCTGGTATAAATTCAGATTCCTTAGGGTGACATTTAAGATTCTCAGTAACTTGAACCCCTTTCACCCTTATTTCCCATATTTGGCAACAGCTCTTAACAACAGTTTTGTGGGCTTTCTTACTCTGTCCATGGTTCACCTCCTTCACCTCAGTTCCCAGTGTCACACTTATTTCCATACACACTGACTCTGGTCATACTCATTCCTTTTTTCCTCTGAACATCAATTTTAAAAATCATTTTTAAGGCAGAACTTACTTCTGAAGCTTCGTAAGGACTAAATACCCCAGGTGACAAGGCTCTCCATTTTCTGAACTCCCAAGTAGTATTGATACAAATACTAGCTCAATCTGAATCACCTGGATGAACCTGAGCAAGCTTCTCAACGTTTCAAAGTATGAGTTCTTTACTGTGAAAATGCGTGAAAAATCATGTCTGCCCATTTGGTAGGTAATATATATGAAATGTCGAGCTTTTTGCCTTGCAGATAACATGTTCTCAGTAAACTATTTTTTTCTTTCATATTTGCATATGTAAGTGATCAATAAATATTTGTTGTTTAGGTATTTAGAATTTTCATTATTTTGTGCCTCATTTATGCTTTAAAGCATCTCCAACTTTTTGTTAATGCTGTGAATATATCAGTAATTTACACTGGAGTCAGTACAGGTTGGTGGAATTCCTAGTAACAAACAAGATAAGTAATATCAGAGAGAAAAACCCCCTCACTTAGTTTAATGTATTCAGGTTTGCACTTCATTTTTGATGGACACCTAATCAAACTATATGAAAATATTCAAATCCATTGATTCCAGTATAAATAACATCTGTTTCAACTACTGATTGATAAATCACCAGTAAACAGATGCTCTATTTCAGAGAATGTGATAGTAAAATTGACTAACACTACAGGTGAAGATAGTCTTTTTTTATTACACATTTTTTATTTTATTCTTTTCTTGTTTTTAATATTTTTTAGTTGTAGTAAAGGGTATACACCAAAATTTCCCCTTTTAAGGTTGAAAATATTCTTGATTTGAGAATATATATTCTCTGTTAATTAATGTTCAACTATACTAACTTGTATAAACTCAAAAAAAATTAAGAATCAAATATATACTGTTTACTCCTGGCAGATGATGTTGTTTAAGAAGGGATTAATTCTTCAGAACCTGGAATATGCGAGAGGTTGTAAGACTATGCTTTGGAATTCCAGAAATTTGTCAACAATATTAAATGGAGGTGACCTTTATATATACTGACTTCTATTCCTAGTATTTGTTGTATTTTCTGAAAATAGTAACTCATTACACTTTGAAACAATTAGTTAATAGTTTAGCTAATCTCTTTGTGACATGGTTTCTGACCTCAAGAAAAATTATTTAGTTCGTTCTTGCTGGGAGCTAGTAGCTTAGATTTGGGAATACTTTGCAGCAGAATGTATCCTTGCTGACCTTATTTATTTGACCCCTATACTATCATGTTTTAGTAATGGAATGTTTTATGTACAAAGTGGTCATTTTCTACTTTCTCAATATTCCATGATTTTGAAAAACAATTTATCAAATTTAAGTTAATATCCCACAGGGGATGATTTTTTTTTAGAATGTTATAAAATTTTCTTTATATTTTTTTTCATAGCATTAATTACTTCCTTATTTCTTAGACTATAAATTAAAGGGTTTAATAAAGGGATTACTAGAGTATAAAAAACAGCAACAGGTAAATCTTTACCATCGTCTTTACCTGAATGTGGTCGAACATACACAAAGAGAAGAGAACCATAGAATATTGAAACAGAGAGAAAGTGGGATGCACAAGTAGATAAGGCTTTGCCTCTTCCCTCTTTGGATTTCATATTGAAAATCATGAAAAGGATGCAGAGATAAGAGATTATGACTATGATAATAGAGAAGACTTGAACTGAACCTGAGAAGATAAATATCATCAATTCATTGATATAAGGGTCAACACAGGACAGTCTGTATAATGGAAGAACATCACAAAAGAAGTGATTAATTTGATTTGACCCACAGAAAGTTAACCTAAAGAGAAACCCTATATGAATCATGGAATGCAGGTTTCCAGCTATGTAGGCCCCTGTGGTCATCTGAATGCAGAGTTTCTTTGACATCATGGTGTGGTACTGCAGTGGGCTGCATATGGCCACATAGCGATCATAGGCCATTGCTGCCAAAAGAAAGCAGTCTGCAGTTTCAGCAAGGCAGAGAAAATAAAACTGTGCCATGCATTCATAAAGGGAAATCCTCCTGTCCTTAGAAAAGAAGTTCTCTAACATCTTTGGTGTAATGGCACAGGAACAACAGGAATCCATTAGAGCCAGGTTGCCCAGAAAGATGTACATTGGTGTGTGAAGATGACGCTCCATAAAAATCAATGCCACCAGGCCAAGATTCCCCACCATGGTGATCACATAGATAGTAAGAAACACCACAAACAGAAGGCTCTTCAACTCTGGGTGATCTGTAAATCCTATGAGGATAAATTATTCAGTTGTCAAGGCGTAGTTACCCTCAGTCATATCCACCTCCTCTGTTGAGATAGGAATTCTGGGGAGACAAGATTCTGATTTAGAGTGTGTATAATTTTCCTTCCAAATTTTTCTTTTTACAACAAAGAGAGGAGCGTCTTCAAACTTCCCTTACTATCTCTGGATACAGGCACACAAACCACTAGGAAATATTCATTCCTCTAAAATGTCAGCTTTATAACCTCAACTCTGAAAATCAGCATTCCCGTGAATATTTTTATAATTCCAAGAAGAACGCTTAAAGTGGGAAAGGTTGGTCTTTATGAATTTATGCATAAATAGTGTACAAATCTATCATAGCCATATTTGGTTCATTGTTGACAAAAAATTTCAGCATCATTTTTTGGTTTAAAGATCCATAAATAAATTTATAATCAATTTTCATATATACACATTTTTTAACTGAACAAAATGTTTTCATATACTGTCCCAGTGGAGTGAATGCTTGAAAACAGCATACAAGAGGTATGTTAAATTTACATCTTATGAATGAAGATCTTGAAGGATTAAGAATAAGACTTTCATGTTTAAAGAAATTTAGTTTGGATATCCAAGGAAATAAATATCTATATATAATCACTTATCCCTTTTCCTGGTATTATATCCATTTCTATAAACTGATTTTGTCCATGTCATTATTCCTGTTGGTTTGCCTAGATTTCTAAATCCTCTCCCTTTACATAAAGCATAGTTTACATATAATGCTACTTAAGAAAGTTTTAACTAAATGCCCCAGACCACAGTGATTTTCACTTTCTGCATCCTCAAGCATATCCTATATACCCAGCACAATCTAGAATTACTTCTGTATAAGCTACATGGCTTTATATATATATATATATATACATGCAGTTTCCTTATTAGAATTGCAGACATTTGAATTTAGCTATGACTTATAGTTCTTATAAGAGTTGTTTAATGCTGTGGGGGGGGGGAAGTATTGATTCCGTCCTAGCTTCAAAGACCTGAGATAGGTGAACTTTTTGTCGATATACTACCCCTGATACTTAGTGACCTCTTCGGTTTCTGCAAACTGAGAGTGATAATTTTGAAGATGAGCCTAAAAAGGAAATTCTTCAAAATTTATCATTAAAAGAATTATGTATCATTCTCTTAATTGAATTGACCCGTCTACTTCTGTCCTGTTTCCTAAGAAATTTATATGAGATTTTCTGAAGTATATCACAGTAGTCTAAAAGCTAATAAAACTAAGTTTGGCTGTGTTGTTTAGTTTTATAACACTTAGAAAAAGAGAAAAAAAATTTTTTTAAGATTTTATTTTTATTTGACAGAGAGAGATACAGCCAGCAAGAGAGGGAACACAAGCAGGGGGAGTGGGAGAGGAAGAAGCAGGCTCCTAGTGTAGGATCCTGATGTGGGGCTCGATCCCAGAATGCTGGGATCACGCCCTGTGCCGAAGGCAGATGCTTAATGACTACACCACCCAGGTGCCCCTGAAAAAGAGGGAAATCTTAACTCTTATTATGATTTTTGTGATGGTGTACCTGGGTGGCTCAGATGTTTAAGCGTCTTCCTTTGGCTCAGGTCATGATTCTCCAGATCCTGGGATTGAGCCCCATGTTTGGGTCCCAGCTCTCTGTGAGTCTGCTTCTCTCTCTCCTTCTTCCTCTCCCCTTTTTGTGCTCTCTCTGTGTTTCTTTCTCTTACTCTCTCTCTTTCAAATGAATAAATTTAAAGAAATCTTTAAAAAAATATGATTTTTGAGAACAAATTTTGTTTTCCCTCAAAGGCTATCTTCTATCATTACTTAGTGATCCATTAGGATTATATTGTCCAATGTGTCTAATTATGTAAATTTTATGGTGTAGTGGGTTTATTTTTCCATAATCCAAACATCACAATATAGGCACAGGCTGAACGTTTTATTTTCTTGTTTTAAAATATTAAAAATGACATTTAATTATTCAGCTATGTTAGAAATAACGTTCAATGTACTTGCCTGAATGATTTAACAGAGTTAAGCTGCATTCTTACCTGTATATTTTGAAAATTTACCTTATCATCAGAAAAGGTCAGCATGAACTGAGTTTCAATCTCACGCTAATTTTACATAGTCTTCAACTGTGAAAAGAACTAGAAAAGTGAAAAGTTGAAATCTGAGAACAATGAAAAAATGCTAAGTAATTCAGATAAATAGATATTTATGGGTGATCATAATAAAAATAAATTTGAATACTTCCTTTACATGAATACTCTGAGAAGAGTCTTATAACATCACAGTCCTTTTTTTTTTTAATGGTGTTAAGTTTCATAGAATTTCAGAATATAAATTTTGGTCTCAAAAACATTTGGGATTAAAAGAATGAAAGTTCAGGAGACTACTAATAGGTCAGCGTGAATAATTATATTCCTTACAATGCAGAGTTAAAGTTTTCCATCAAATGCTTATGGGACTTCCCTACAATGACATCAGTGTATTTCTATGGGGAGAGTCGGTTCATAAAACATATTAACTATGTGACATAATTAAAGATGACCTGTGAGACAATGAGGATAAAGTAAATGACCTTCACTAAAGTCACTAAAGTCATTTAATGATCATCTTGCTGATTCATAGGTAACTGACATTATTTTTACAATTCTGTTCATTATCCTGTGCATAAAATGTAAAATGAGCAGAAGTCTCAGGTTGGTTTGGACAGTTACTGGAGAGATTAATATGGTTTATGAAAGATGATTAGCACTTAGAGAAGAGACCAAAATGTGTGGTAGGTTTAGCTAGGCTCATCAACTCCTTCACTCTGAGTTGAATTTGTTCCCATGTATTGCAAAGCACTCATGGAAACTTTGTTGTTACCATTGATCCCCACCTACGATTTACTGAGTTGTTCTCTGTTCTTTTCAGTTCACCCCAATTCCTTTATCTTTCTTACCCTGTTTTCCCCCTTCACTCCACTAATCATATAAATATATTGTATATTTAATAAAATTTAATTTAATAAAAATACTTTATACAGACTATGTCTCTAATCAGTCACTTGATTCTCACTGCTACCATTAGCTGTAGACATAAGAGGGAAGGGGTTTCTCTGTTATGTTCATTCCTTCATTTCTAAGATCTTGAGCAGTAGTACTTTATAGTACTTAACACATATTTCTTGAATGAATAAACAAAAATGATACTCCACTACCTAGGAATTTGCAATGTTCTCTTATGAGTTTCAAACCAAATCCATTTTTCTTTTTTTTTTAGGGTTTTTGTTTTTCGTTTTGTTTTTGGTGGTTGTTGTTGCTGTTGGTTTTTTTTAGGTTTTATTTATTTATTTGAGAGAGAGAGAGTGAGAGAGAGGGAAGGAATAGGGGGAGGGGCAGGAGTGGAGAAGCTGACTCACCGCTGAGCACAGAGCTGGACATGGGGTTCTGGGGCTCCATACCAGGACTCCAAGATCAAGACCTGAGCTGAAGGCAGACGCCTCACTGACTGAGCCACCCAGGTACCCCTAAATGCAATTTCCTTATTTTGGTATTTCAAATGCTCCACTATCAGCCTGTCTCTTATCTATCACTTTACTTTCTTCCTTTTGCCTCAGGGCACTTGGCCTTGTGCATCCCTTCACTGCCCCTCTGTGCAGTTGCTTCAGCTAATTTCCTTATAATGTTTCCCTCATTTGAAACTCCTTCTCTCTTTCCTTATATCTCAATACTATTCATCCTTGAGCTCAAATCACATCTCCACCATGAGGACTTTCTTAAGTCCTTTAAATAGAATTGTTTTTTTTTCTTTTTCTGATTTACATGGTTCTTAACTGCTTTTATAATGCATTCCCACTGTATCAAGTGTGACTCATGTGTCTTGACTGTAAAAGTCTTGACTAAATATTAAGTCACCAATTATGTCATACATCTTTTGAGCACCTGACAACAAACTGAGCTAGATCCTCGATACATGCCGCATTAATTGCTAAAATTTCCATTCTGTTTAACTTTCATCAAGTACTTTCAATATGCAGGGTATTGGAAATGCAATGGGAAGCGTGGGCACAGGATGTGAAAATGGTGGGGATAAGTTCTTAGTTTTTATATATGGCTCCTGACAAAAAGCTCATCATCTAATGGGGAGAAACAAAGGCACTTACATTGACAACTAGTGTACATTTTAGGCTGTAATATAAAAAAGTGTAAACATGTTATATAAAAATATAGTGAGGGAAGTGTATGGTGACCTGGAGGAGGAAAGAAAGGTCTCCCAGTGGAAATATAATTTCAGGTAACTTTACAGGATAAGCAGGATAATGATTGGTGAAGAACATGGGGAAAAGCAGTAGACAGAGGAAACCATGTGTAAAAGCCTGGAATCTTTAAGGAGACAGACTTATTTTTTTTTAAAAAAGGACAGTCAACTAGAGTGGCTGAAACTCACTCATACATGATAGAAGGAGACACAACAGGTTATATAAAAAGAATGCGAAAATATACTGTATGGTGACTAACATAACATAATAAAAATTATTATTAAAAAATGGGAAAATAGATTGGAAATTGCCCTATTTGATTCCTTTCCCTGTTCTGTCAATTCACTAAAACCCTCTCTCTCCAAGGCCACTACTTTAAATGAAAACCCCAAAGAATATTTAATTATTTTCCTAACCAAGTGTAGTGTTTGGTACTATTAAATTCTTCTCTGGCTTCTTATGGTAACCCTCTCTGCTTCTGGCTTCTTGATTGTTCCATCTCAGTCTTTACGCTGGGTCATGTTTCTCTCTTTGCCCTTAATGATGCTTCTTTCTGATGGTATCCTTGACCTTCCTCTTCTTTCATTCTAGAGTTTTCCTCATATTATCTCATCTACTCTTGTGTTTTCAACTATCTTTCAGCTGCTGATGGCTTCGCTAGAGGAGATATTTCAAATCATTTTGGTGTACATTCATATTAATAAGATCAATTTGTAGTATGTTCTCAATATATATATTCTCACTTACAAATTAGACAGATGCACCACTATACTAATATATTACATATTATAAAACATGAAAAGAGAAATTTAAAAGGAATTAGACTAAAGAAAGGGTATTAAAATTTTTAATTTTATGTAATAATACTATTAAAGCTTTGTTTACTCCCCGCTAACACTATTACTGATTAAATAATAATCTTATTCAGAAAAAAATGTGATATATGGCTTATTATTTAAATTGTAGCTTAGCACTATGATACAGCAATTCAAGCACTTGCTTGAATTTATTTGAAACATCTCTTAATATCCTACAAAGTTGAAAAGATACTATATACAGTTACATCTGCTCAAATGTGAGAAGAATGGAAGTTTTGAGTGGGTCTCAGAACAAGGGAGGGCTCTTCAGCAGGCCCACACTGACTCAGCAGGCCAATAGTATTAGAAATACCCGAATTAGAGTTTATGGAAATAAATTGGATATAGAATATCCAGTAGTAGAGTTTATGGAAAACTCTGATAGGAGAATCATACATATGCTCATCTGTTTCTGAGCAAGACTTTGCTCTCTGCAAGTGAATAAACTATGCAAAAAATCACTTCCTGCTCTGCTATAAACTCTGTTAGAGGAAGAGCTCCTAACTTTGGGACCATATGTGAACAAGAGGCCAGAATTGTTTTTGTGAGCTGAAATTTATCAGACTAAAAAGTATAAGATTGGGTGGGCCCAGGAGTAATTCACTAGAAGATGAAAGCGGCACATCCAAGGATCTGGCTGAGCAGAGTCTGAGAAAACAATAGGACCAAGACCTCTGTATCATCCTCCAATATTGCACTGACCTCTTGTCCTCATCTCACATGTCTGACCTCAATGGCCAGGTTGATTCTTAGATAGTCATCTTGGTATGTTGAGGCAAGCCAAGATGTATTGCTGATAAAGTCTACCTCTGCCCAGTGACTTTAAAAGGCAACAATAAGGGGAAATCCTCCCTTAGAGTAGTGGACTGATTACCTATATCCATTGTACAGAAAGAGAAGTGGTCCAAGGTGAGAATATAGAGATTCATAGTAGAGGTGAATAGCTTGGATGCTGGTCAGCAGTCTAGAGAGAGACAGATTAAAAGGACAGTGAGCAGAAAATCTTGAGGAAGAGGCATATGAATGTATATACTGAAATAGATATGAAGTGTGGAGTTCTTCATATTACATGTAAAGGAATACCAGAGAGAATCTACCATTGAAAAATACTAAACAACCAAGTACACAGAATGACAGACAGTTGAGTTATCCAGTTTTGTTCATCTGCTACCCCAGCACTGGCACCATGGGCACATGAATGAAGTGCTATAGTGGCTGGGATGGAGGCATGCATGTGCCTAATAGCATAGGCTCCAACTTTTCAAGGCTAATCCAGCTACTGCTCTTGACAGGTTGTAACTTGCCCAAAACAGAGATCATTTTGGAGCCCCCCCCAAGAGAACATCCAGTTTGCTGCTTTGAACCTCCTCCTTTCTGAAGGGGGTTGAAATTCATCTTCATTGGAATCAACATAATCCAGGTAAGGGGTCATCTTTCCAATCTATAAGGGCTCAATAAGAATTACTCTGTGAGGCTGGTACAATGGTGCATAATATTGCACTAGACTAAGAAATTTAGTTTGCAGTAAAGAAAGTCTGGTCTTGGGCAGTGATTGGCACACTGGTTCTATTTCATACCACCTGGAAGCTGCTGGCTTAAAGAGTTGATAAAATGGCCTTTGAAAGCTATAANACCTGGAAGCTGCTGGCTTAAAGAGTTGATAAAATGGCCTTTGAAAGCTATAATTGAGATGTGAGGACTCTGTGCTCCAGGGTGCACTCTCCTTTGGAAATCAGTGACCATTAGATGGTGTCATGTCTTCAGAATGTTGAATACCTCAATCTGGGACTTGTCAAGTGATCTGCTTGGGGAATTTGCAATCCTGTTCCCACATTCCTGAGCTGTATGGGTCTAGAGGTCCTGGTACTCAGAGGGGATGTGTTCTTGCCAGAGAATACAACAAGAATTCCATTATACAAAAAGGTCCAGCTGCCAGCCAGTCACTTTAAATTCCTTTTTCCAAGAGACCAACAGGCAAGGAAAGGAGTCCACAAGGATTACAGGGGAAATTGACTGTTACCAGGAAGAGATAAGGCTGATATTATGCAATGGGAGCAGGAAAAAATATGTTTGGCATCAGGTGGTCCCTAGGTATCTGTTGGTATTCCCTTGCTCAACAGTAAATAGACAAATTCATCCACTGGAACTGAAAAGAGCATTGTGTTGAAAGGCTCAGATTCCCTGGGGATCTGATTCCATATCACCCCAATATTTTACTCACCTGGACCGGTAGAGGTATTAGGCAAAGTTGAAGGGAATCAAAAGGAAGTAGAAGATGAGTATTAGCGTAATCATGAGCCTAGCTGTAACAGTGGGAACTGCAGGTGTCCCATTAACCTTCATCTTGTAAGATTCTCCAGGTCAAGAGAAAGACCCAAATCGTGGTGTGGCTTTCCCTAGAAATTAATATAAGAAATAAGTAGCTATGAACAGTATAAAAGTAATGGATCTATGGTTCACAGCCAAGATCCCTAGCAA
>NC_048218.1:43781730-43782126 GCF_002007445.2 Ailuropoda melanoleuca | reverse complement strand
AAATATGAAGGGCATTGGAAAAGGCAATGGGGAGTGTGTGCACAGGATGTGAAAATGGTGGGGATAAGTTCAGAGTTTTTATATATGGCTCCTGACAAGAAGCTCATCATCTAGTGGGAAGAAAGAAAGGCACTTACATTGATAACTGGTGTACATTTTAGGCTATAATATAAAAAAGTGTAAACATGTTATATAAAAATATAGCGAAGGGGGGCGCCTGGGTGGCACAGCAGTTAAGCATCTGCCTTCGGCTCAGGGCGTGATCCCAGCATTGTGGGATCGAGCCCCACATCAGGCTCTTCCGCTATGAGCCTGCTTCTTCCTCTCCCACTCCCCCGCTTGTGTTCCCTCTCTCGCTGGCTGTCTCTATCTCTGTCGAATAAATAAATAAAATCT
>NC_048218.1:43769456-43777748 GCF_002007445.2 Ailuropoda melanoleuca | reverse complement strand
ATAATTTTTATTTTGTTATATTAGTCACCATACAGTACATCCCCAGTTTTTGATGCAATGTTCCATGATTCATTATTTGCATATAACACCCAGTGCACCATGCAATATGTGCCCTCCTTAATACCCATCACCGGCCTATCCCAATCCCCCACCCCCCTCCCCTCTGAAGCCCTCAGTTTGTTTCCCAGAGTCCACAGTCTCTCATGGTTCATTCCCCCTTCTGTTTACCCCCCCTTCATTCTTCCCTTCCTTCTCCTACCGATCTTCCTATTTCTTATGTTCCATAAATGAGTGAAACCATATGATAATTGTCTTTCTCTGCTTGACTTATTTCACTTAGCATAATCTCCTCCAGTCCTGTCTGTTGCTGCAAATGTTGTATAATCGTTCTTTCTGATGGCTGAGTAATAGTCCATTGTATATATGGACCACATCTTCTTAATCCAGTCGTCTGTTGAAGGGCATCTGTGTTCTCTTTCTAACTTCTTTGAAAATCTAAAAGACTTATAAAATAAAGGGCTAATAAAAATTTTTAAAATAAGCAGAGGAAGAGAGCTAAATTTATACTAACCTCAGTGCCAAACACAGACTAGTCATATTGAAGTAATATTGTTTACATCTACCAAACCAAAAGGAACATCAAAGATATAAAGAGGATTGGATATGTAATAAAGATATTAACATAAAGGTAACAACCCAAACAAAAATACAAACCATCTCAAATACAAAAGGAAATAGAAAAAGGAAGAAAAACAAGCCATATAAGTAAACAATAAAGATAATACACTTGGTATTTTTAAAAAGTAATACAAAAGATTTTGGACTATAGAAGTTAAAATAAATTAGTTAATTCACGTATTGCAGTAAAAAGATTTTCAGTTTTGCTCCAGAAAGAAAACTCAGCTCTATACTTTGTACGACAGATACAACTAAAACAAAGTGATTCGAAAAGTTACAAGTAAAGGTATGAGTAGAGATATATCAGATAGGTATAAAAAACAATCTAAAAACCCATAAAAAAACCAGTTCAATATTCACATAGCAGAGTCCTACTGTTTGAAAAAGAAAAAATAAAAGGAAAAAAGAGGAATATCACCAAATACCGATACAGAATGATTTTCCTGTCATGTTTAAAGTAAAAGAAAAAAATCAATGCAGTATGTGTGTGTGTGCACATGCACGCAGGGATTCCTTACCCTTTGAGTAAAGAAGGAGAAATAAGATTGTTTAGATATGCCTGCATGTTTGTGTATTTTTCTTATTTTTTAAAAGAAACAGAGATATAGACCAAAAATTAGTGAATATTACTGCACATAGGGCTTCTTTGGAAAGATGTCTAATTACCACAGTGAGGTAGGAAGCACCCACGTTTAGCCTAGACATCTTGTACAAGAGAGCAAGAAATCTACCAGAGGCTACTGCAGTCTTATGAGAAAGACTCCAGAACTATCTTTAAGTATTGTGTTGGGTTTCTACTAGCCAAAGATGAGAAAATTTTGGCATCAAAAAGAATAATTAAAATGGATTTAAGCTGAAAAAACATGTTCAAATCTACAAGTTCATAATGATAAATTTCAAAATGTTAACGATCTTCATAGGATATTAGGAAAACAACTTGATTATTTTGAAAACTGGCAACTAGGTTTATTTGCTTTCTCTGTGTGAATTGTATCTGTTATGTATTCTCTAATTGTCTTCATTGAAGAAGTTAAGCTTTGAGCCTTCAAAGTGAAAAAAGAAAAGAGGGGAGGAGGCAGGAAGAAGAAGAGAGGAGAGGGAAGGAAGGATGGAAAAGGAAGGAATAAAAGGAAGAGAAGAGAAAGGAAGGCAAGGCAAAAGAAAAAGAGAGCCAAGCAGGCAAGAAAGAAAGTAAAAAGTAATCTACCACTATGTAGGAAAATGAATTTTAAAAATGCCAGAGATATTCATTTTGAGATTTTATAAAGGCATTGACAAATAAAACTTCTAAAGTTTCCAGAGAGACAACAAAGGAATGTGAATCAGAATGACATGAAAATTTTCAGAAGCAACACAGCTTGCTAGAATATAAATGAATGATGCCTTCAATGTTCAAGAAGGAGAATTATTTTAAATCTAGAATTCTGTAGATACCAAACAATTAATTATGTGTGGAGAAAGAACAAAGATCATTTGCAACAGGTATGGATTCCAAATCTTGACTGCCAAAGAAATGAGATCTCAGCAAAATGAGAGAATGGACCATTAAGAAGGCAATAGAGAGCTTAGAAAGAGTATCTAACAGAGGAATTCAGCAAAGGGAAGTCTTAGCAAGACACCTGAGCATTGGGCCCGGAGAGCAACCTCGCCAGTCTGGAACAGGATGATGGAGTACTCCAGGATAAGTCTCTAGGATGAAAAAGGACAAAGGATTACTTAATACAGTTGAGTTTTTAAGGAATATATTTGATAGATACATGATGGATCTATTTGAAGAAATGGAAAAATGAAGTCTAACTTTTTAAAAAATCCTACAAAGTCATAGAGAAAAGGAAATATAATCATGGTACACTAGTTGTCTCAACAGTGGAAAACATTTACATATTCCTAATAAAGACTGGTGATTGAGTTATCAAAAATCATGATATACCATTAAGGATGAGAAAAACAGGGAGGTGTTAAATGAACACATCAATAGTCGTTTACCATAACAGGGAGTTATGCATGTCTGCATTTGATATTAAGAAGTATAAAGGTAAATTTCCTGAGAAATGTTAAAAATAATTAGAAAGTGGTTGTATCTGAGTGCATAGGTCATGGTGGGCAAAAGACTATAGTCTTTGGAATGCATTTTTTGATACTAATTTTTAAATTGGTTCATGAATGAAAATTGAAATGAAATAGAAGGACCAACAGTGGTGAGACCAGGCTGAAGCCACTGATATTATTCTTGAGAGATGATAGAAGCATAATGTGTGAAAGTTAGTATAAATGGAAGGATTTCGGAATATCTCAGGGATATTTCAGAGATAGAAGTGACAGATCTTGTGAGAGGTCAGATGTGAAAGCAGGAAGAGATGAAGGATTACTGCTAATTTCTTCTTTCCCCAACTGGTGGGAGGATGCTTCATCAAGACGGAGAAGACCAGGGGTATCTATGTTTATAGGAAAATTAGAGTGGTTTTTTAATCATGTTAAATTTGTGATGTATTTGAAACATTCAAATAATTATGTCTTGCTTGTCAATCGGATACCTAAATCTGGGGATTAAGGAAGATGTCACAGCTGGGAATATGCATTCTGGGTTATCTTCAAATTAATGATATAAAAAGCCACAAAAATAGATGAAGTCACATAAAAAGAAAGAATAGGAAGACTAGAACAAAGAATCTTACAGCTGAACCTTATTGAATCCTATCATTTCAACTGTGGATAGAGGCAGAAGAGTCTTTCCCTGCTACTTATTACTATTTAATTACTCTTAAAAAAATGTCTGTCTTCCCTACTGGAATATAAATACAGAGACCAGAGCTGTCCTGTTTTTGTTGTGCTAACTAGGTAGACTAGAAATAGACTTATCAGTATATGCATGTGCATGTGAGTGTATGAACAAAAAAGGAGGCATAAATAATCAGTGAGTAAGGATGAGTTAGTTAATAAATGCTTTTAGAAGTACTGGTTAGCCATAAAAAAATCAAACTTTAATTCTCACTTCACAACATTATGAAATGAATCCCAGTTGAGTAAAAGTGCTATGCATAAAAGTTTAAGATACAAAAAACGAAAAAAATACAAATTATGTTTATAAAATATCTCTGAATGAGAAGGAACTTATACGTTTAACAGAATGGAAGAGATAAATGGTTAATCAATTGACCTAGGACCATTCCTTAAATAATTTTCTTTACTGACTGATTTATGATGTTCTTATTTCATATGGGAGTTTACTTTTGGATAATCTTTTTCCACTGATCTAGCTACTCATTCTTGATTTAAAACCAAATTGTTTTAATTATTGGAGTTTCACCATATATTTTAATATATAATACATCAAGTCTGTGTTTATTGATTATTAGTTTTCTAGAAAAATTTTAGAATTATCTTGCCGGGTTTCTAAAGAAGTCCTCCTTGACTGGGTGTGATACGCAAATAATGAATCATGGAACATTGCATCAAAAACTGGGGATGTACTGTAAGTATGGTGACTTATATAACAAAATAAAAATTATTAAAAAAATAAAAAATAAAGAAGTCTTCCTTGGATATTTATGAGAGAAATTAATCTGTGGATTATTTAGGAAAAAGAAGCCAAATAAAGTTGTATCTTCAATTCATGCCATATACTAAATAAATTCCAGGAAGAATTAAGAGTCTAGTGCAAAAAAATTTAACTATTATAAAAATGAAAGATGAGGAGGAAAAGAAGGAAAAAGAGGAGTAGGAGTGAGAATAGAAAATAAGTATTGGTTAATAGATGTCAGATTAAGAAAAATTCTAAACAAAGCATGAGAGATCACATAAGATAAAAATTAATAAATGTGAGTATCTCAAATTATAAAATTAATCAATTGTAAATAACACAAACATATTAAAATACTATAACACAGAGAGAAATTATTAGCCACAAATAGTTACATTTTAATATCTTTTGTCTGTAATGAGTGGTACAGATAATTGAGGAAAGACAAGTATGACTTAAAAGAAAATTGATCAGATAATTTGTAGAAGTAAAAATGACCAATAAACACATAAAACACGTAAAATATTAATACATTTTACTGTTACATGTAACTGTTACTGGTCACTTCTCATCTCACTTTAAGAGTTCATAAAGATCAAAGACAAGAAGTAACAAGTATTTGTGAGGATGTAGAGAAGAAGGAACCCTTGTGCACTTTTTTTAGATTCCACATATTGTGAGATCATACAGGATTTGTCTTTCTCTGACTTATATATCACTTAGAATAATGCCTTTGGGTCCATCTATGTTGTCAAAAATAGCAGGATTCTTTTTATTTCTTATGGCTGAATAATATTCCATTTTATGTATGAATGTATGCATGTGCATGTGTATATGTGTACATATACATACCCACACACACCACATTTTCTTCATCTTTTGATTAACACATAGGTTCTTTTCATGTCTTGGCTATTGTGAGTAATGCTGCAATAAACATGGGGGTGAAGATATATTTTCAGGATAGTTCATTTTCTTTGGATATATTGCTGGGTCATATGGTAGTTATATTTTTAAGTTTTTGAGAAAACTTTATATTGTTTTCCATAGTGGCTATACCAATTTACTTTCTCTCAAACACTGCACCAGATTTCCTTTTTTCCACATCCTCACCAATACTTATTTCTTGTCCCCTAAAATTAATCATTCAATAGGTATGAGGTGATATCTAATTGTGGTTTTGATTTGCTTTTTCCTGATAATTAATAATGGTGAGCATCTTTTCATAGACTTGTTGGCTATTTGTATGTTTTCTTTGGAAAAAAGTCTATTCGGGACCTCAGCCCATTTTCAATCAGATTGTTAGTAGTACTATTTTGCTATTAAGTTATTGGAGTTCCTTATATATTTTGGATATTGTAATCCATAGCTTGCAAATATTTTTCTTCTGTTCTATAGTTTCCCCTTTCATTTTGCCNTAATCCATAGCTTGCAAATATTTTGGATATTGTAATCCATAGCTTGCAAATATTTTTCTTCTGTTCTATAGTTTCCCCTTTCATTTTGCTGATCATTTCTTTTCCTGTGCAGAAGCTTTTTAGTTTGAAGTAGTGTTTAGTTTTGCTTTTGTTGCATGTGCTTTTTGGCATTACATCCAAAATATCATTGGCCAGGGGTGCCTGGGTGGCACAGCGGTTAAGCGTCTGCCTTCGGCTCAGGGCGTGATCCCGGTGTTATGGGATCAAGCCCCACATCCAGCCCCACATCAGGCTCCTCCGCTATGAGCCTGCTTCTTCCTCTCCCACTCCCCCTGCTTGTGTTCCCTCTCTCGCTGGCTGTCTCTATCTCTGTCAAATAAATAAATAAAATCTTTAAAAAAATATATCATTGGCCAAGGCCACTAACGAGAATGTTTTTCCTATTTTTTTTTCTAGGAGTGTATGGTTTCAGGTCTTACTTTGAAGTCTTTAATCCATTTTGAGTCAATTTTTGTGAGTAAATTTAATTCTTTTGCATAGGAATATCCAGTTTTCTCAGCATGATTTGTTGAAAAGATCTTGGCTCCCTTTTCAAATACTAATTGACTGTTTATGAGTGGCTTTATATCTGGGCTCTCAATTCTGTTTCATTGATTTATGTATCTCTTTTTATGCCAGTTCTATACTGTTTAGATTACTATAGATTTTTAGTTTGAAATCAGGAAGTCTGATGCTTCCAATTTTATTCTTCTTTTTCAAGATTACTTTCACTCCTGGATTATTTTGTTGTTCCATACAAATTTTAGGATCCCTTTTTATTTTTATGAAAAATGCCACTGGAATTTTTTAAAGAATGGCATTGTATCTATAGATGACTTGGGTATTATGGACATATTAACAAAATTAATTAACGAAATTTATTTAATTTAATTAACAAAATTAATTCTTCCTATCCATGAACATGAGCTATTGTTCCATTTATCTATGTATTTTCCAATTTCTTTCATCAATGTCTTATAGTTTTTTGTGTCCAAATTTTCCATCTCCTTAGTTCAATTTATTCCTAAGTATTTTATTGGTTTTCAGCACTACTGTAAATGGTATTATTTTCTTTCTCTTTCAGATATTTTGTTGTTAGTGAATAGAAATGCAACTGATATTTGTATGTTGATTTTTGTTATCCTGCAAATTTACTTAATTTGTTGATTACTTCTAGCTGTTTTGGTGGAGTTCTTATAGATTTCTACATCAAGATTATCCTATTTTCAAACAAGGACAATTTTTTTTTCCTTTCCTATTTGAATGCCTTTTTTTATGGTTTTTTTTTTAGCCTAATTACTATGGCAAGGATTTCTAGTCCTGTGTTGAATAGAAGTGGTTAGAGTGGCACCTTTATGTTGTTCTTGATTTTTGAGGGCAAATTTCAGCTCTTCCCTGTTGCACTGGGTGTTAGCTATGAGCCTGTGGTATATGGCCTTTATTATGCTGAGATATGTTTCTTCTATATATAAAATGTTGAGAGCTGTTATCATGAAAGGATGTTGAATTTTGTCAAATCGAATGGTCATATGATTTTTATCTTTCATTCTATCAATGTGGTATATCACATTTATTGATTTATATATGTTGAACCATCCTTGTATCCAAGGGATAGATCTCACTTGATCATGGTGTATATCCTTTTAATGGATCCTGTTGAATTCAGTTTGCTAGAATTTTGCTGATATGTTTGCATATATGTTAATCAGGGATATTGTCTTGTAGTTTTCTTTTCTTCTGGTGTTATTATATGATTTTGGTATCAAGGTACTGCTGGTCTTAAAAAAAATGAGTTTGAACATATTCCTTCCTTTTATGGAAGTGTTTGAGAACTGACATTAATTCTTCACTAAATGTTTGGTAGAATTCACCAGTGAAACAACATTTTCTTGAGCTTTTCTTTATTGGAAGGTTTTTGATTACTGATTCAATCTTTGTGTTATTGGTCTATTAACATTTTCTGTTCTTAACAATTCAGCCTTGGTAGGTTGTATGTTTCTAGGAATTTACCCATTGGTTTATGTTATCCAATTTGATTCCTTGTAATTGTTCTTCATAGCCTCTTATAATTATTTGTATATTTGTAGTGTCAGCCACNTCTTATAATTATTTGTATATTTGTAGTGTCAGCCACAATGTCTCCTCTTTCATTTATAACTTTATTAAAGTTGTCTCTCTTTTTCTTGCTTAATAGAGTTAAAGGCTTTTTGATTTATTTATCTTCTAACAGCAACAACAACAACAAACCTCTTGGTGTTATTGAACTTTTCTAGTGCCTTTCGGGTTTCTTTTATTTATTTCTGCTCTAATCTTTATTATTTCCTTCCTTTTCCTAACTTTGGGATTAATTTTCCTTCTTTTTTTAATTCTTTGATATTTGATATGGGGTAGTATATTTGAGATATTCCTTTTTTAATTACACATTTATCACTATAAACTTCCACCTTAGAATTGTTTTTACATCGTCCTGTACGTTTCGGCATGTTGTATTTTTGTTGTCTAAAGAAGCTTTCTGATTTCCACTTTGATTTCTTCTTTGATCCATTGGTTATTCAGTAGTGTGTTGTTTAATTTCCACATATTTGTGAATTTTTCAGTTTTATTAATGTTACTAATTTTTAGCTTCTTACCATTATG